>NW_017308059.1:86826-165761 GCF_000935625.1 Nanorana parkeri
CTCTAAATAAATCATATTCTGCACATATGCTGAAAAGGAACTTGACAGGTGTAGAGAAGAGAGGGATGACCTCATCAGTCTGCTGCTTCTCCAGTGTCCATTTGCAGGCTGGGAGCCTAGAGGTGGTGACCAAGCTGCTTGGCTGCTGTAGAGGAAAGTAAGGTCACCAGTTCTGTTGTGTGGTCTCTCAGGGCATGACAATCTCAGAGCTAACTAGACAGGAACAAAAAAAACTTTTGAGAAGTTAAACATCTCCTATGTATTTATTTCAACTGTATATCCTGATGTTTGCCTGGAGCCCAGCATTAAAGCTGGCCATACACCTATAGACTATCTGCAGACTTTTTATGGTCAGATGGAAAAAGTGCAACAGATTCCTCCATCTACGCTAAATTGTGTGGATGGAGGAATCTCCCACTGGGCCAAGCTTCAGTATCTTGCTAGTCGGCCGCGCTGGCTCTCAGAATACCTGAACAATCTGACTGGAAGCCGGCATTGTTCAGGTATTCTGAGAGCCAGCAAGATACTGAAGCTTGGCCCAGTGGGAGATTCCTCCATCCACACAGTTTAGCATAGATGGGGGAATCTGTTGCACTTTTTCCATGTGGCCATAGAACATCTGAAGATAATCTAGAGGTGTATGGCCAGCTTAGGACATCGGTTGAACTTGATGAACTTGTGTCTTTATTCAACCTGACTATGTAAAGTAAGAAGGTCTGCCCAGGTCGGGTCCCTAAAAGACAGCATTGAACTGACCAACAGGCGCGAGGAAAAGATAATGAATAAATGCCTTCTTTCACTTTGTATGTACAATGTCCATTAGGTTACTGGTGCATGATGTGTTTGTAACTCGATTACTATCAAACACAGCAGGGGGGGGATTTATCAAAACTGGAGCAGACAAAATCTGGAGCAGCTGTGCATGGCAACCAATCAGCTTATCTCTTCAGTTTGTTCAGGGAAGGTTTGAAAATGAAACAGAGAAGCTGATTGGGTCCCATGCACAGCTGCTCCAGATTCTGTCTGCTCCAGTATTGATAATTTCCCTTCAATCTCTTTATGCTGATCTGGTCAAAAACAATTAAACAAATATGAGTAAAAAGCTCCCGGATCAAACTGCTTGCACCCACAAGTACTCAAAGAGCTAAGATTAGTTATATAAAAAAAACACATTATTTTTTAATTTTTACAGATTATTTACTGACTGCTGATGGTTCGGTGTTCTGCAAATATAAAGAAAGGTGGATTTGGTCACCAATAACCTACATAATCATATTTCATGGTGGCCTTATATTGTACAATACATAGGATTATCAAAAAAGGTATCGTAGCCATCACGGATTTGTCAAAAGCTGGAATTTGTCAAAAAATGTTCTCTTTTCAAGGGGAAGTGTGCAGCATTTTGTTTGAGAAGGTGGGGACTGTGGATGTACTATATTTGGACATTTAGTTGTGGAGCCATGGGTACACAAGGTCACTGCTAAAGATACAAAGGTTCCCCCTGTGGCTGGAAGCTGCAGAAAGCTGACGTCTGGATAATTTCTGATGGAGACAGTAAATCTAACCTCCGGTTTTATCCTTCTGGGCTTCTCAGACTTTCACTACAACCGTGCCGCTCTCTTCTCCACCATTCTGTTTATCTACGTCCTCACATGGACGGCTAACTTTCTTTTACTGAGTTCTATTATGCTTTCTCGGCAGTTGCACACACCTATGTACTTTTTCTTGGGGAACCTGTCAGCGGTGGACATCTCTTTCTCTACAGTGACGGTTCCCAAGCTACTGTCCTGCATTCTTCATGGGAGAGCCTCCATCTCCTTCCTTGGCTGTTTCCTGCAGATGTATTTCTTTGTGTTTCTGGGCACCACTGAGATTTTTCTTCTGTCAGTCATGGCTTTTGATCGATATTTGGCCATTTGTATCCCATTAAGCTACATATCAATCATGAATGATAGGGTTATGGTGGCTCTGGTTAGTACTGGCTGGGTGGCAGCTTCTCTACATTCATTATTGCACACTTATATTCTGTCACAACTGACCTATTGTGAGGACAGACTGATCCCTCACTTCTTCTGTGATGTGACCCCCCTCATCAAGCTGTCCTGCTCCAGTACTACACTAGCTGAGTACCTAATATTTTCTGAAGGTTCTATGGTTGTCATTATTCCGTTCCTTTTTATAATCATCTCCTATGTGCTCATTGGATGGGCTATAGTGAAAATGAAGACCAGCAGCAACCGAAGCAAAGCCTTTTCCTCCTGCTCTTCTCATCTCATGGTCATTTGTCTGTTCTATGGTACTGACATTTTCATTTACTTTCGCCCGCCATCAGACTACTCCTCCCAGTATGATCGCATTGTTAGCATGGCTTACACCATCATCACACCTATGCTGAACCCTTTCATTTACAGTCTAAGGAACCAAGATGTGAAACGGGCTCTGAAGAAGCTCATTGTGACGGACTGAACCGTCACTGGGGCTGTTGGAGGAGCCTGGGGGCTAGCCTCCTTCCTACTGACTATGGACCTAGGACTATGGAGACCCCCCTCAGACCTCTTGGGGTTACAAGGAACTATTATCCCAGGTTTATGTGTGGAGTGAATATACTATATATTTTCCTTTCATTACGCTTAAGTCACCCTGTGTTCATTATAGGTACAGGATGTGTATCCAGCAGCACTGAACGGGGTTAATTCTGGGCTAAGATTCCCATTGAACGTGTTACAGTTTATTTGTCCCTTTGTTCTATTGTGTTAATGATGGGATTACCATAGCTGACTCTAGGAGTAGCTGACTCTGGGTGTAGGTGACTCTGGGTGTAGGTGACTCTGGGTGTAGGTGACTCTGGGTGTAGCTGACTCTGGGTGTAGCTGACTCTGGGTGTAGGTGACTCTGGGTGTAGCTGACTTCGGGTGTAGATGAGTAGATTACCATATGATAGACACTTAGCAGATAATCCCATCACATGTGTCTCCTCTCTCCCTATTTATTCATTAAGGCATCGGGGACGGGGTGGGCTGCTTCCATTCTGTTAATGTCTGATTGTATTATGTTTTAGACCCCCCCAGAACGGTATAAATACTGAGCTGGTTTCCAATAAAGTCAGTTCTTGGTTTTCACTTCAACATTGGTGTTGTCTGATGTTTGAGGAGTTTAGCTTTCTGTCCTAATATATTGGTTCCGTCCAATAATTAGGCAGGTGTGGGCTGAGGACACTGGAATTCGGGTTCCAGCGGAGAGGAAGCGGATTTCTGAAGGAGGTACCCAGCCAGGGTACCAGGACCTGGGATTCTCTATGGGGAGCCGGATTCATGTATATATCTGGAGCACATTTGACTATCTGAAGAGATCGTTGTGATTGGGTGGGCGCTCTTTGTTTAAGGGATTTACACAGAGGTGAATCTACATTTCGAAGATGGAGTGATCTTTTTGGATTTCATGTTTTTCAATTGTGTGAACTTTTATTGAGTTCTAAATAAAAGGGAACAAGTGAAACCACCCACGTTCCAGGGGTCTTTAACAAAGCATGACTCAGGAAAAAAAGTCCGGCTAAGCTTTCAGCTTGATAGATCTTTGACTGTAGGGTCTTCTTTAACTTTGTTGCATGCCGAAAACAAATAAGCAACCACCAAGGAAGGTAGTCAAAACAAAGGACGGGATTGATGCAAGCTAGGAGACTCCCGACAACTTGTCAAGAGACTAGGAAAAAAAGTGGTTGGGGGCCATAAAAATGAAAAGAAAAGGGGATAAATCAAAGTGGAAAGAAGAGAAGAAAAAAAAAACAGTGACAGTAAGGGTCAGTGGAAGAGAAAATCAGAGAAGGAAATCCAGGGTCCCTATCACCCCCTATCGCCGATACAAAAGTCCAGGGGCAGAACATGCTGATTCGCTGAATACTGCTGAGGCTCGAGGAATTTGCAGTTGGAAGGGTGTAGGAGATCCAGAGGTCCCAAACTTTGAGAAATTTAGCATGAGAGTCACGGACTATGCTCGTCATCTTCTCATTAATTAACATTGTATTCATATGGAGCCGCACTTTGTGAAATGGGACCCTGGGTGTCTTCCACATTCTTGCAATAGTCTGCTTCACAGCCAAAGTAAGGTCTGTTGAAAGGATGATAGCATAGAAACGTTATGGTTAAGAAGGGCTACACGTGGGTCCTTCTGGACCGTAACGTGAAAGAGCGATTGTGAAACCAAATACCCTGGACCAAAAAGAGATCACTTTAGGGCACGTCCACCAAACATGTAAGACGCCTCCCAGTTGGTCGCATCCCCGGAGACATTGATCACTATATGACCGGATCGCCTTATCTATTCGTGTAGGAACCCAGTAGCAGAGAAGACAGATCCCTGTTCCAACCATTCACCTATGACAAAGTAGAGGAGGTGGAAGTGGAGTTAAGAAGTGAGTTCACATAGAGATAAGGCCAAGGGCACCTGCGGAATGTAGACAAACATGTTTAAATGATGACCTGGGGGGTTATTCAGCCCAGTGAATAACTTAGCTGAAGTGAAGTGAGCTAAACGCTGTTCGGCTATTCACTGAAATCAGCCGTACACTAGCTGCCTTCAGCTGCACTTCTGTTCAGCTGAACATGCTCCTCTATTCTCATAGGGGCCGAACGGCAGCGAGTGAATAGCCGAATGCCGCTGAGCGGTATTCATCTCGGCTATTCTGCTCGGTACCTCCGTGGTACCTCCGAGCAAAATAGAAAAATCAATGACAAGAGTTTAAAAAAAGTTTAAAACTTATTTTTAAAATGTAAATAAAAATAGTAAAATTAAAAAATAAAGATTTTTTAAAACAGAAAAAAAACAATTGGGCGGAGCTAGCAGTGACAGCTAGCTCCACCCAACTCTTTCCTATTGGCTGGGACCTGCTAGAGCCTTCTGGCAGGTCCCGGCCAATGAATAACAACTGGGTGGAGCCAGCTGTGACGTCACAGCCAGCTCCGCCCAGTTGGTAACGTTTAATGACAGATCAGCGTCCCCAGGGGACGCTGACCTGTCATTAAAACTGGGCGGAGCCAGCCGTGAGATCACGGCTGACTCCATCCAGCTGTCAATTGCGGGGCTTACAGCCAGCCTTCGGTGTCACTTCTGCTGAGCCGCTCGGCTGCTGTATTAGCTATAGTGAATAGCCCGTACAGCAGCCCTTTTAACCGAACTGGAGGGCTCCGGCGGCCAAAGAGAAGCAAAGGATCCTTCGGCTCCTTCGTGGATAACCCCCTTGGTGTATGGAAAGCAATTGTGGGAACTTTTTGCATTGGAACACAATGTTACTTAATAAGCAAGTATGTATTTAGGGGTTAATAGTGTATATAAGGTTTTTACCTTTGTATTGTATCACATGCATTATTATTTAATAAGCACGTATTGATTTAGGGCTATTATTGTTAATAAGATATATGTGTATGTATTTATTTATATATTCATTTAGCACTGAACACATCTAAGTTTTTAATATAATTGAGTATAGCTGCCATTCTGTGGGTTTGGAGGTGAAGGTTCAGTGCAGAGTTTTGTAAATAAATATAAATAGGTCTATTTTTATTGAGTTTAAATTTTGGATTTAGTATAATTACATTCCTTTTTTACATCTCCTGTCATCTCAGACTGCAACTTTCCTGCCAATTTAAACTTCTCCCATGACATTATGTTGGCCCTTGTACATACAAAACTTGCCAACCGGACATCTACCTCCAACTAAAGATCTCCCATCACATTGTTCTACGGAGTGGACATCTCACAACTACCATCCAGGCCGAAATATCTCTTCACAACCAAGTGCCCCACTTCATAATATACTAAAACATTTATATCGGAGATGTACTACCCAGGAGGAGATATACCTTTCACCAAAGCTCTCATATTATACTACACATTGGACATCTTGGTATAACACACTCGGCTCTCTCTTATGGATCTCCTCCTATATATCTAATCTCAACATTAGCGTCACCTACAAATCTATCTAATACCCTCCTCTTGCTCTTTCAGTAGCGGTTCCCCAAGCCTCTGTCCTTCTACAACTTCTATTCTGTCTCTACACAGCCTCCCATGGTCAGTTGAAAAATTAACATGATATTTGCCGGCGGTTCACATTTAGTCAAAAAATCGGTTTGGCAAAATTCCTTTTCTAAAATATGTCATCTTTTAAAAACATTTTTCTAGACCCAAAAAATCCTATCTAGAAAACTATTTAAAAAGGAAAACAACTAAAATCTGATAACTATTTTTTGCAGACAAATATATAAAAACATAATCTAAATTTACTTAACATTCAAATTGTCTATCTAAGAGGGTTATTCACAAAGCTGCCGTAGGTAGCCAAGTGAACAACCCACCCGAAGTGTAGTGAGCTGAACGCTGTTCGGCTAATCACTTCAGGCTTGTACAGCTGACTTCAGCCGAACATCGGCTTGCTTCAGCTGTCTTCGGTTAGGCTGAACTAGGGATGTCCCGATACCGATGCTAGCATCAGAATCGGGCCCGATAACCCGGCAGCGGCCAGTCAGCGCTGGTCGGTGGGAGGAGCTCCAGGGGGTTCTAATTTAGCTGGCAGGCACCTCTAAGCCAGCTAAATTAGGACCCCACCTGGAGCTCCTCCCACTGGACCAGCGCTGCCGCTGACTCATCCCTGCTCTCTCCGGCACAGTGACTCACAGTGAGTAAGGGCAGATTTGGGGGGGATTTATTAAGCAATTATGTATTGTCTGCACTGTATTAGCAGTATATATAGAGCGCCTTCCACAAGCTGAGCACTGAGATGCGATGCAGCGATCCTGCCCAGCGCCGACTACGAGAGTCAACAAGGATCGGAGTAAAACTGTGAGTAAGGGAAGCTGGGACAGGGCTGGCTGTAAATCTATTGCTATAGTGTACTGATCGTGTGTAATGTATATGTAGTACATATATACAGCACACACCTCCACTACACTCCAGCAATAGAGTTACAATTCTCCGCTGCTAACATGAATAGGTTAAACCATGATCCATAGTACATAACATGTAGTTGTACTATGGATCATTTAAAGGCACCTGTCCCTTTAAGAAAAAGTATCGGTAATTGGTATCGGCAAGTACATGAGGGGATGTACTTGTACTTGGGCCTGAAAAAGTGGCATCGGGACATCCCTAGGCTGAACATTATTATTATTATTCAGGGTTTATATAGCGCCAACCGTTTGCACAGCTCTTTACAATATAAGCAAGACATTACAATCAGAATACAATTCAAGACACGATGGTAAGGAGGGCCCTGCCCCTGAGGGCTTACAATCTAAAAGGGAGAGGAAAGTGATACATGAGAAGGGAGCTGTGTGGGGATGAATTGTTTGAGTGCTCATAGGAAAATGATAGAAACAACAATGTCAATATTTTATTTGCCGTTAATTGTATTGTGTTTTGGTTTCAGTCACAAGACGTCATCTGGGATTAATTAATATGGCTGAAAATAAAAAAATCTTTCTTCTCTTTAGATAATTGGGCTCTCTCTGGTACCTTATGCACATTACTATAATTCTTATATTCATCGCTGTAATTTAACTGCTGAAAATAGACAAATATGTTCAACTTAATAATAATAATTCTGAAAAATAGCGGGAAAAAGCAGGCCCTATAGGCAACTGGAAGATACAAAGAAGCACATTGACCAGGAACGACATCAAAAAGAGACAAGGGTTTCATCTGTAGCTTTGGGATATCCACCACATTTTTCAGCCCAGTAGTGTTTTTACTACTACTACGTTTTATTATTATTATTATTATTATTATTATAGAGGATTTATATAGCGCCAACAGTTTGCTCAGCGCTTTACAATATAGGGCAGACATTACAATCACAATACAATTCAAGACAAGATGGTAAGGAGGGCCCTGCCCCTGAGGGCTTACAATCTAAGAGAGAGGGGCCAGTGATACTTGAGGGGGGAGCTGTGTGGGGATGAATTGTTTGAGAACGTGATGGTTGAGCGGTTAGGTTGAGGTGGGATAGGCTTCCTCGAAGAGATGAGTCTTTAGGGAACGCCTAAAGCCAGTCAAGGTGGGAGATAGACGGACAGGTTGGGGTAAAGAGTTCCAGAGGATGGGAGAGACTCTAGAGAAGTCCTGGAGGCTGAGCCGAAATGCAGAAGGACTTCCACTCAGCCGATGCAACATCTGGATCGGCTGAGCCGAACCTCCAGCAGGCTACTTGCTTCTGTTCGGCCTATTCTCATAGGGGCCGAACGGCAGTGAGTGAATAGCCGACTGCCGCCGAGCGACATTCAGCTTGTCTATTCTGCTTGGTACCTCCGTGGTACCTAGCAGAATAGAAAAAGAGTGCAAAAAGTAGGAAAAAGAGTGCAAAAATGTTTCAAAAGGTAAATAAATGATAAATCTTAACAAATAAATAAGGATTTCCAAAAAAATAAATAAATAAAAAAAATCATTAAAAAAAGAACAAAAATGAAGATCAATGAAAAAAGAAAAAATAATTAAACAAAAGAAAGAAACAATTGGGTGGAGCTAGTAGTGACAGCTAGCTCTGCCCAACTGTTTCCTGCCAATGAATAACAATGGTCCCGGCCAATGAATAACAAGTGGGCGGAGACGGCCATGACGTCACTGCCGGCTCCGCCAAGTTGTCGTTGATTAATGACAGTTCTCAGCATCCCCAGGTAACCTGGTCTGTCATTGCAACTATGCGGAGCCAGCCATGAAATCACGGTTGGCTTCACCCAGTTGTCATTTGCGAGGCTTTCGGCCGGCCAATGGGTTTCGGCCCGCTTCGGGTTTCACTTCGGCTCAGTCGAGCCCAAGCATATGCCTTCGGCTTGACTGAGCCGCTGGGCCAGCTTCGGGAGCTGTACGGACTATAGTGAATAGCCCGTACAGCAGCCCTTCAGTTCTACTGAAGCGAAGGGCCGAAGCTAGCCGAGGAATCGCCCGGGGCTACGGCTGACCCTTCGGCTAACTTTGTGAATAACCCTCTAAATTGTGGTGGCTGCCGTCAGTTTTAATTAACATACGGAGCTCCTGGAATTATCAAGTATTGATACTTCTCCAAGTACCCATGGATACAAGTACAGATACATTTTTGTTTATTGTCATGTGACATTTTTGGTAAATCAATACAAACAAATGATTTCAGGATAGATGGGGAGCGCCAGAGCCAGGTCTTGGCTGCAAAACCTCCAAACCCTGGCAGTTTCCTTAAAAATTGCAAGTATTATCAGTGGTATCTTTACATCCCTAATTTATGATCTAGATTGCTGTATTTATAACATCTTGTTATAAAATAATTGTTATCATTTATTTTTGTTACCAAAAAAACAATCAATTATGTTTCAGACATTTGAACTTAGCGTGTATTTCTAATAATAACATTATATTTTTTTATATCTCTTAGATCAGTGGCTCTCACCCTGTGCAACCTCAGGACCCACATTTGTCCTTGGTCAGTAAGTCGTGACCCCAAGTCGCACTGCAATGTAATGTACAGCATTAGGGTATCGCGCGTTCCGGTGCGGATGTACGAACTGTGGGCGGGAGGTGCGTTTAGGGTGCCATTCAAATGAATGGCAACGCAACACACCTCCCATGCCAGAATGCACAGCAGGTGCGATTGCGTGGTACAGTGCGTTAATTGTGTGTGTTAACGCACTGTATTGGTGTGAACGCGCCCTCAAAAACACTGACATACATACACAACCACATACACAATCTCACAGACATTCTCACACACACTCCCAAAAATTTGTTTTCCTTTTTTTAAGATCCACCCCAGTCTTCCTACCGTAGCGTAGGAGAACTGGAGTGGATCCTCAGCCTGGGGTCCAGAGTGGGCTGCTGTGCTGTGATGGAGCTCCATCCATACATGCATTGCTTATATAGCTCCCTTGCATGGCCTCTACAGGACACCTGAGAGAGCTGTAAGCAATGCATGTATGAATGAAGCTCCCTCACGGCCATAGCTCCAGCCCACCCCACCTCAAGCTGACACTCGGCGCCGGGCAGCATATGCCAAAAATGGCTGCTTGGCGTGAGAACTGACAGTGCTGCGCTAGGAGGAGGCTGAGGAACCTCTCACCCAGAAAAGTGTAAGGCATGTGGCGACCCACTAAACATGGGGTCGTGACCCACGACCCACCAGTTGAGAACCAAGGTCTTAGAGCAGGTGGAAACTTTGAATTCTATTGAATTGTCAACGAATACAATTTTGAATATGTGGATTCCCCAAATATTTCCGTTCAAGCACAGGCAAGCAACATTACTCAAAGCAATGACACAGAAGAAATGATTTTGATTCCAGAAAAAGAAAACACAAACGATAGTACTGCTACTAATTTTCCTAAAACGGTGACAAATGATTCCAATTAAGTAAATCTATCAGATTTTTTTACAACAAACAAATAAAACTTATAATGAAATGAACACTGAGGGAAAATTTCACGTACCTGGTAGAGAACCGAGTAGTGAGGAGGCCTCCTTTGCAACTCTTGTCCCACACCCCTTAGAGTGGTGACAGGGAGAGAGAGGACAGAGAGCAGCACCGGTGATCCTGAGGAGAACTATGGGGAAAAACACTTACCACATAGTTCTCTTTTAATTTGAAATCTAATCAAAATGGAAATCGCTCTTCTTCTACATATTCTAAATGAAAACTCGTCCAAAAGCTCTATTGAGAATATCAACCGACCAGTTGAAAATAACAATGGAGAATCCATTGTCACATAAGAAACGTCTGTTCCTACAACGATTCTGTTACCGCATGTTACCAGAGGAAAAAAATCATCAAAATGCTTTCGGCTTTCTTCTGCAGTGATCATGGAGATCTATCAGCAGGGCCGGATTTACTCTCTCTGCTGCACCAAGGCCAGGTTCCTCAACCCCCCCACCATGGAGAAATGGAGAATGACAAACCTGCAGGCTGCATACAAGTGATTTCGGCGACATCACCTGTACAAAACAAGCGGTGGCTTCCCCGCTGTACATTTAGCTCTGCTTGCCCAAAGCAGGGCTAACTGTAGAAAACAACTACCCGCCCTGCACCTGGAACTGCATTTCCTGGGCATCGGGAGATAGGAATTCCACACCCCTGCTGCCCTTCTACTCCCTGCTGCCCCGAGGCTGGGCCTTGGTTATAGGGTTGCCACCTGTCCAGGATTCACCCTGACTGTCCGGGTTTTAAATGTTGTGTTCGGGTTTCATGGCAGCAGGAACCCGGACACAAGATGTCAGGCAGACGGGGGCAACCAGAATTAAGATAGGGGCTACTCCCCCCCCCCCCACCCCCCCCACTGAAAATAGTATCCACTGTGATATTTGCATATGAATGGGCGGCGCTATTTACATACGACTAAACAGCGACTCATTCTCCCAAAAAAATGTCAGCGCGTCGCTGGGGCGTTCGGGTTTCCCTAGAAAAAAGGTGGCAACCCTACTTGGTTAGGCTTGTGAGAAATCTGGCCCTGTCTATCAGCATATAAAAAAAGATATACACTGAGTGGCCAGATTATTATGACCACTCCATCAGTACTTCATTGGGCCAAGTTAAGGCATGCTCGGGTACCCTCACTGATCACGGGTCATTCATAGTTACCAAGAACATTTTCGGGGGATCGGGCTGCCACAATAGCAAGTGAAATATCGCTTTATGTTGTTACAGCCTACAGGTAGAATGTCTCACGAATCAGACCTCGAGGACTTTGCTTCCCTGGCGGCGACGCCAGCCAGAGGATCAGAGCACGGCAGCGTCCCTTCTCTCCGGTCCTGGACAATTCCCAAACTCATCGCCGAGTTGCAGCTCAGCGGGATCCCTTTTTCATCCTCTGCCAGGAAAGCTGAACTGTTCAAGTTATTGTTTTCCCCGGCCACAGCCGGCAATAGTGGGGAGCAGGTGTCGTTACATACACTCGCTGCTTCACTCACGCAGATTCATGCGTCTTTAAACACAATGTCAACTTCGTTGCACGATCTTCAGAATAGAACGGAGACTTTGGAGAAACAGGCAGCTCCTGTCCCTTCTGCCGATGCCCAAGCCAGGGATGTCATTACGCAGGTCCTCCCCAGCTCATCTGGTACTCCGGTGCAGGTTGACCCAGGTACGGTCTCCTCCCCTCCCACTGTCACCCCGGCGCATTTTGTCCCAGCCAACCTGCGGGAAGGATATATTGGAGGGTAAGGACGTAAACTTGGCCTCATTGCTTATAGCTGCCCATGATGTGGCTGACAACAGGTCCTATGCCTGCGGGGAGGTATCCGTAATTTTGAAGGCCAGGGATCCCAGGCTAAACCGAAAGCTGTCTATCCCAGAGTTCGTGTTAGCATTTGGGATCTACCGGGACGTAGTTTGTTCTGTCAGTCCGCAGAGGAGGGAGGAGTTCGACTCTTATCTCCATTTGGTGGTAGATTTGGGTTATAAATACGGGGGTTTCGCGTTTTATGACTACCATCGGGCAGTTTCTGCAAAGGCCGCAGCAGCATTGGCTCAGTTTCAGTTTACTACAAATTGGAGTAAAATTTATACTGAGCTGTTCTGTCGACACTTTGCAGGGTTGAAATCTCCAGTTTGCTCGAATTGCCAGTCATCAGCACATACAGCCGACTGGTGTCCGCAACCCGCATCTACAGATGCAGCACACACGTTCAGGGCCGCGGCATTGTTACCCGCGCCTCCCTTGGCAGCTCCTGCCCAGGTGGACAAATTCGGTAGGCCCATACAATGCCTCGGGAAGGCGCAAATCTATAATTACCCACATTGCAGATTATTGCATGTTTGTTCCATTTGCTATCGGGCTCACCCCAGAGTCAAACTAAAAAATGTGGATCCGCGCTTTATGGGTAGCCCTGATATTAAAGCAGCTGCGCTCTCAACCCTGGGGTCGAAATTTGATAAAGTGTGAATTGTGCAGCGCTAAAAATTAAAGTGCATAATATAAAAATGTAAATATATATAATTAAATATATAAATATATATAAATTAGATAATATGAAAAATCTATAATATTCAGTGTCTATCTATTTAAATACAGGGGGGGGGGCCTTTTTAGTTGAAGGCTTCACGTCGGGGTTCCACACTGGGTTTATCACGTTACCACAGTCAACTCATGAATGCGGGAACCTGAGGTCGGCCTTGGCGGAACCAGGAATAGTGGATACTTTGCTCCATAGTGAAGTGGAGAAAGGGTTTCTGGTTGGCCCCTTTCATGTTTCCCCATTTGTCATGTGTAGAGTGAGCCCCATCGGGCTGGTATGTGGCAAATTAAATAAAAAATACAGATTGATTTACGATTTGTCCGCCCCTCATTCCACACACATTCCCAGTTTGAACGCTCTACTTCCGTCCGAGGAGTTCTCGCTAAAATATGCTTCGCTGGATCAGGCGATTCAGCACATTGTACAGGCAGGTAGGCATGCTTGGTTGTCGAAAGCGGACATTTCAGATGCTTTCAAGCTCTTGCCGATCAAGCTGTCATTATGGCAGTGGCACGGCATTAAATGGAAAGAGTTGTATTATTTTGCCACATTGTCATAGGGTTTTGCATTATCTAGATGATTTTCTGCTGATAGAGTCCCCCTCCGAAATCCCTCAGGATCTGGATCGGTTATTGCAGACATTCGGGGCTCTGAATGTTCAGGTAGCCGCGCAGAAAGTTGAGGGTCCGGTGAACAATATTACCTTTCTTGGTATCACGTTGGACACGGTTGCCATGCAGGCTAGTTTACCGCTGGATAAGCTCAGCAGGATCAGGGAGTCATTATTGGCCAGGTGTACTAGAAGGGAATTGCAGTCCGTTTTAGGCATGTTAAATTTCGCCATGAGGGTGATTCCGCAAGGTAGGTGTTTTATTTCAAGGTTGTTGGCCATGTTGCCTACCGCTTCCGATATGGACGCGCAGATTCTTATCGACGCCGCTGACCTGGTTATGTGGGATGAGTTCTTGCGGCATTGGAATGGGATTTCAATGTTCATGCCGCAAGCTTCCGCATCTTCTCCGCAGGTTGTATCTGATGCAGCAGCGTCTACCGGATTTGCTGCTATTTTTGGCACTCATTGGTTTGCCAGTGCCTGGCCGGAGAAGGTGAGGGGTATCCCCTCGTTTTTTGAAACATCTGCTTTATTTGAAATCCATCCAATAGTGGCTGCAGCCGTTATTTGGGGCCCATCGTGGACAGGTCACACCGTGACTTTCTTCACAGACAACCACGCCACGGCAGATATCATCAATAAGGGGAGGTCTAAGGGGATTAATATGGGTGTCATTACAGTTTAAGTTTAATATCATATGTACATTCATTCCTGGTACGCGTAATGTGGCGGTCGATGCACTATCCCGCTTAAAAATCCATCTTTTCTTCCAACAGATGCCAGACGCGGACGCCAACTCTTCAGCAGTACCGCAGTTTCATCAGATTCGCTTTGATTAGTCAGACACCAAGGCAATGCCGCTAGTCTCATTAGGCACCCGCTATCAGACAATACTCGTAAAGCTTATGCCGTGGCTTGGCAGCTTTTCAGCAAATTCCAGCTCACACAGCTGGACGGAGGTAAGCCGGTAGACGTGGTTTATCTGGATTTCTCAAAGGCATTTGATACATAGTTACATAGTTACATAGTTACATAGTATTTGAGGTTGAATAAAGACATTAGTCCATAAAGATTGTTGGTACGGCCACATCTGGAGTACGCGGACCAGTTTTGGTCGCCGGTACTGAGAAGAGATGTCCTTGAACTGGAGAGAGTCCAGCGGAGGGCAACAAAACTAATTAGGGGAATGGAGGACCAGAGCTATGAGACAAGGCTCCTGACCTTAAACATGTCAAGTAGGAGATAAGGAGATTAAGGGGGGATATGATTTTCATGTACAAGATGTTCAATGGTGACAGCAACATTGGCAACAAACTGTTTGAGATTAACTCCATTACAAAGACTAGAGGCCACCACCTAAAGTTGGTGGAGAAAAAATTCCAGCACAAGGGGCGAAGGGGGTTCTTTACAGTAAGAGCGGTTAAGGTCTGGAACTCACTGCCATCGGCAGTGATTTCAGCCAAGAGTGTAGATTTGTTCAAGAAACGTTTGGACAATTTCTTGAGGGACCGTAATATCCAGGGATACCAGTTTCCCTAAGAATGAGATGATGCGTGGACCTATATGGGTTGGACTTGATGGACGTATGTCTTTATTCAACCCCAAATACTATGTGACTATGTAACACACAACACCCCCGATCCGGGCAGTGTTTCCTAAATTCTGGCCTTCATTGCATACTGCCACACTGATTTAAAGCTGGCATATAATACTATCAAAATGTACTTGGCAGGGGTGCAACATTTTTTGGCCCTCAGATCCCCTTATAGACCCTCTTTGTTTTCAGCGCATCCGGTAAAAGCCATATTAAAGGGTATCCTAAAATTGCACACCGCAGCGGTGCCAACCAGATTACCGTTATCAGGGGATACGTTTCGGGCTCTGTCAGATTCACTGGATCGGGAGCCGTTTGGCGTTTTTGCAAAGCTTGGTTCTAAAGGCAGCAATGTATCTCGTTTTTTATGGGTTTCTGAGGCCGGGAGAGGTCACGCGGGTCAATTATAAATCTCAGGTATTATTAAAGAAGCATCTGGTTAGGCACCCCAGTCATTACATTTTGCTGTTACCAATATAGCAAAACCAATCACATCGGTGACCCTACAGAGGTAACGTATTTTCCTGCTGGCAATGCCTGGTGCCCGGTCAAAGTGTTGGACCAATTGCAGTCCAAGTTGTCTCAGCTTTCTGACGCAAGTCCTTTATTGCCTTTCCCGTACAATCCACTATCCTCCAGCTAGTTCACGGGTCACGTTAGGGTGCTCCTCTAGCGTTTGGGGTTCAATCCCAAACAATTTTCAGGGCACTCGTTCCGGATGGGGGCTGCTTCGGCCGCACCAAGGCAGCAGGTTCCAGCTCATGTAATTAAACACTTAGGTAGGTGGAAGTCATCTTGCTTCAGCAGATATATACCTAACCCACACGTAGAAATGGTGCAGGCTTTCGCAAAATTGGCCAATTGAGATGGAATAAATAAGTTACCCTACTACACGTTTGTTTTGCCCCCTTATTTGGCGTACTGACCATAAAAATCATGGCACACCTCAGGTTGTGTGGGGTAGGGAGGTCAACATGGCCTTGGTTTGTATCACGTACAAAGTAGACTTGTGCGCTGTCACAAAATTTGTTCCGTTTCGTTCCGTTTCGGAATATCCATTATTTCGTAATTCGTATCCGAAACTCAATTTGGATTCGTACAAAATACGAATTTTCGTTAGTTTTGGCACATTTTCCTAACTGTACGAACATTCGTTATGATGAAGTTAAAAAGCAAAAATACGTATTTCCTGCCTGTATTGTAATGCAACCCTCAGCAGCAGAAGAGAAAACCTCTGATTGGTCAACCAAAACGAAATACGAATTCCATTAACGGATTCTGTATCCGAATTTCGTATTTCGGACTTAAAAAAAAACTACCATCAACTCCAATATAAATGTACTTTGCTTTTTAACTTCAATATAACGAATGTTCGTAACGGAACAAAATTCCGTCAACAGAATTTCGTATTTCCTGCCTGTGTATTGTAATGCATCAGCAGCAGCGGATCCGTATTTCGGATTAAAAAAAAAATCTTGTCATGTTGTTCAACCTCAGTCACAGGGGTAATATTAGTTCCCGTTTCAAAGAAATTTGGATCCGAAATTCGTTAACGGAATTTCGTATTTCGAATATAATTCGGAAACTGCAATTCGGATTTCGGATGCTTCCGAATTTACGAATTTCAGGAATTTCGATTCGTAACGAAACGAATCGCACATGTCTAGTACAAAGGGGGCAACATGTGGGGCCTGCGAGATTCCGAACACAAGTAGCTTTATCAGACCCCCAGTCAATTAGCTTACATTTTTTAAAATCGAAAAATTTACGAATCAACGTTCAGGTAGTTTGCAATTCAGAATTCGGAATTACCAATGTCGTTGCCTAAAATATCCCAGGTCAACCCACGACTCTTACACAACTCAAGAATACACCAAAAATTTCAAAATGATGAGTTTGTGGATTGCGTCATTATCGGTAAGAAATCTTCTATTTATTCTTAAAATTTTATATTAAATAAGATCTGAAATATACACTCTAACTAAACAGCTATTCATTTTTAATTTACATTTAAAAATAGATTACACATGCATTTATTTGTATAATTAAGTTAAAATTAGTTTCACCATTTGCTGAACGAGGTGTTTAAAAACCCTTCCTGTCCAGGGCATTTTTCAATTTTAAGTGCAGCAGTAATTTGACTGACATTTGTTACGTCATGCCATGCGTTATTGAAATGATTGGTGTACCATGTTTTTGAAACAGATATACAGGGTTATTCACTGAGCTGACGAAGGCAGCCGTGTGAATAACCGACCCGAAGTGAAGTGAGCCAAACGCTGTTCGGCTATTCACTTCAGGCTTGTACAGCTGATTTCAGCCGTACATCCGTACATGGGCTAGAATCAGCTGTTCATCAGCTTGCTTTGGCTCGGCCGAACATGCTCAGCGTGTTCGGCGGACCCGAAGTGCAGAAATAGTTCGACTCAGCCGATCCAACATGTGGATCTGCTGAGCCGAACCTCCGGTAGGCTACTCGTTGACCGTTTGGCCTATTCTCATAGGAGCAGAACAGCAGTGAGTGACTAGCGGAATGCCGCTCGCTATTCTGCTCGGTACCTCCGTGGTACTGAGCGGAATAGAAAAGCAGTAAAAAAAAAGTAGAGAACGATTGGGCGGAGCTAGCAGTGACAGTTAGCTCCGCCTAACTGTTTCCTATTGACCGGGACCTGCTAGAGCAGGGGACGCTGATCTGTCATTACAATGAGAACTCGGCGGAACCTGGTGACCAGTGGACGCTGAACTGCCATTACACACTGAGAACTCAGCAGAACCGGCCATGATATTACGGCGGCTCCGTCGACTTCTCAATGTAATGACAGATCAGCGTCCCCTGGTTACCTGGTAACCAGGAGACGCTGATCTGTCATTGCAAGTGGCTGGAGCTAGCCGTGAGATCATGGCTGGCTCTGCCCAGCTGTCAGTAGCAGGCTTTCGGCTGGCCGTTTGGCCCACTTTGGATTTCACCTCGGCTCAGTCAAGCCAAAGCATATGCCTTCGGCTCGACCAACTTCGGGAGCTGTATGGGCTATAGTGAATAGCCCTACAGCAGCCCTTCGGTTCTGCTGAACCGAAGGGCTCAGGTGGCCGAAGATAGCCGTAGGATCCTTCGGCTAGCTTTGTGAATAACCCCCATAATTATAAAAAACATTAATGTGATTATGATTATTATTAGTATATAGCTCAAACTTTCTATATAATTTCAATCAAAAATAATCACTTATATCTTTAATCTTTAGTTATTAAAATTCAGGAGATGGAGGACACGTTGTTTAAATGGCTCCTCACCTTGTGGCTGAACGTACATTTGGACTCTTAAGAGTAGATTTAGGTGCCTTGATCATAGTTGAAGGAACTTTGCTATATAGTCCAGAAAAAGTGTGCAAAATTATAGTTACATGCTGCATCTCGCATGATCTATGTGTAAAATACCGTCTACCAATGGATATAGCTCCGGATTTGAGAGAAGACATTGAATCATCAAGTCCAGAAAATATAATATCGAATATTGAAACCGAGAAATATTTGCAGGGATTTTTTTCAAGTTAGTTTGCAAACATAGTGATTGTGATTTTCATATCTTTTCTTTTCATGGGTATCGTTTTTGAGAGAGGCCTGGAACCTAACTTCCTTACTTCCCATTAACTTACATTATATACTGGGTTTCAATTTACCTTGGTTTCTGTTTGCAACCATTCCACCCTGATCCTAAGTGTGGTGTAATTTGAGGGCTATCTGTACTTAGTAATTGTATGTGTTCCGGATTGGGGGTGGGGGCTGTTGCTAACATCTTTTACCCATATTAATGGATAACGATTAGGGCTGCAACAACTAATCGACATAATCGATTAGCTGGTGGTATTCTGCATTGCGCTGTATAGAGGTCTACAAATTCCAGCAATAATACATTATACAGCGCAATGCAGAATACCACCAGCTATAGAGGAGTACAACAAATCCCAGCAATACATTATACATACAAATGTATTTCTGGGATTTGTATTCCTCTATAGCTGATGGTACATTGCTCTGTATAATATACAGTACAGCAGAATGTACCATCAGCTGTAGAGGAATACTAATCCCACTATCCCAGCAATACAATTATACAGCTCAATGCAGAATACCACCAGCTATAGAGGACTACAAAACCCAGCAATAGTACATTATAGCTGGCGGTATTCTGCATTGCGCTGTATAATGTATTACTGGGTTTTGTAGTCCTCTATAGCCGGTGCCATTCTGCATTCATTGCTGTATAATTTTACACTTTTCATTTCACTATATTGCATGCCACACTTTTTTTTTTCTTTTTTACTTCCACTGCTCCAAGCTTGCTCCTGTGATGGCCTACAATCTCAATACAAACTAGTAGTCCCATCACTGGAGCCATTTTTTAACATTTTTTTTTTTATCCGATTAACCGATTAATCGAACTTAATAATCGGCTAACTAATCGATTTTGAAAATAATCGTTAGCTGCGGCTCTAATAACGATAGAGAAAGAATGGTGAACAGATTTCTAGTAATTCTACATCAGGCAATGTAAATCATATGACAGGTAGAATATATTATTATTTTTAGTATTTACTACAATCCTCCTCAGTAAACACCGGAGCAAACACACCAGAGAATTCTTAAAACACAATTAATTAGGTGAAGCAATATTAGCAGGTGACACCCAGTTCCCTGAATAAAATGAAGGCTTACATTATATATAGAGAGCTGCCTTTGTCTGGTAGATTTCTTTATTCCTTCATTGTCTGGTAAGTGACACATGGATAAAACTAAAAAAACTGGGGGAATCAGGAGAGATTTTAACGTCCTAGAATTGATTGGCAGAATGGCACTAGTGGTTTTCTAAGAGGGTGGATCAGCACAGGCTCAATGCAAGGACACTGAGAAAACAACTGTCCTCTATGTGCTCTGTTCACACCATACAAGGGTACTGCATAAATATTATTATTATAATACAGGATTTATATAGCGCCAACAGTTTGCGCAGCGCTTTACAATATAAGGAAGACATTACAATCACAATACAATTCAAGACAAGACGGTAAGGAGGGCCCTGCCCCTGAGGGCTTACAATCTAAGAGATAATAGATTTATTATACAGAAAACAAGGTCAAAGCAGCAGGGAACACTCACAGAACTATTGGATAATCACATGTGTACAGAGCTTCAGTCAGCTAGTAATAGAATGTCTCATTCAATGTCAGGTATGTACCAACGTGTCTCCATTAAGTTTTATCAGCTGGTCATACGTACACAAACGAGTAACATAGTAGCACAGTGTTACCATATAGACAGGCAGAGAAGTAACTACAGGTCATGGGGCTCATAGCAAAATTGTGATGGACCCCCATCTAATTGCTTTGTCCTCTGCATCTCACCAGTTGTTTTCAGCATCTCAAATCACAGAGCCTTAGCGTATATCCTAGCCCCCCCCCCACCACACACACACAACTTCTTCCACAGCAAGCAAGTGCTGGAAAGGGTAGTGAATAGTCAGAAAAAAGAACAAACAACAAAGCCGTAGTAGTTAACCTAACCTCTTCTTTTGACCTAACACAATGGTCAGACACTCCGGGGTTGATTTACTAACCTTATAAACACACCACGAACATGTATACACCTCTGTAGTGTGTTCCCTTCCAGCATGATCTATGGGTGGAATCTAAACACCTTTGTAGTGTGTACACACCCAGCAGGTGTGTTGTGCAAAGCCAAGCATGAATTGCAAGGTGATGTTGTGTAAATTAGCTCTATGTTGTGTTGCTTGCGTTGATGAATGCAGGAATGTAAATGCATGAGCTAACCATTTTTGTCTAAACTGTGAAGCAGCATTATATATGCATCATGTGCATGATTTTTCCATATATGGCATTAGCGGAAATATGCTTTTAGAGACTTTTTGGTTGATAAATACGTTTTGCTGTGTAAAAATCACACGCACCTAGTGCGTGTGTGTGTTTAGGTTAGTAAATCACCCCCTCCTACTCACTCTGATGGTAACATACTAGATCTTGTGTTCTCTCACCTACGCACTCCTTGCAACTTTGCCAACACCCCTTTCCCGCTCTCAGACCACAACCTTGTCAGTTTCACCCTCACCCTGTCCCCAACACGGACTCCCCCTAAACGGCACACTGTCACCCAGAGAAACCTCCGCCACCTTGGCCCTTCTCTTCTCTACTCTGCCACTGACTACCTCTATGACAAAATCTCACCCCCTGTCCTGCCCTGACCTGGCTATTTCTGTCTACAACAGCTCGCTCTCATCCTCCCTGGACACCTTGGCTCTCCTCACTACTCGCAGATTTAGAACACGTCCACTACAACCGTGGCAAACTGAAGTAACCAGACATCTAAAAAGACATAGTCGCGCTCTTGAACGACTGTGGCGGAAAACTAGATCTCTGCAAGACTTCAACCTTTATAAAGCGGCCCTCCTAAAATCTAATTCCTTCCTCCGTGCTGCCAAACAAACTTACTTTGTCACTCTCATTAACACGCTCTCATCCAGACCTCGTCAACTCTTTTCTACCTTTAACTCTCTACTATGTCCTCCACCGCCACCGCCCACTAACTAACTCACTGCCCAGGACATTGCCATTAATTTAAAAAACAAAATAGATACAATTCGGGATCAGATCACCACTGTGCAGTAACCTTTCCCTATTCATGTACCAGACCCTCCATCACACTTGTTACTCTCCTCTTTTGACCCTGTCACCACAGAGGAGGTTACAAAGCTTCTCTCTGACACCCACCTCACCACTTGCCCCTAGACCCTGTTCCCTCACCACTACTTCGGTCACCCTCATACTCTATCCTAAATTCTCTTACTCACATTTTCAATCTTTCCCTCTCTACTGGCATCTTTCCCTCCCCTCTAAAGCAAGCCCTGGTCACCCAAATACCCAAAAACCATCAATGGACCCTACCGTCCTTAACAATCTCAGGCCAATCTCCTTACTCTCATTCACCTCCAAACTCCTAGAACGCCTTATCTACAACCGCCTGAGTCGCCACCTTCTCGACCCCTTACAGTCCGGCTTTCGCCCCCTACACTCCACTGAAACCGCCCTTCTCAAACTCACTAATGACTTACTAACAGCTAAAAAACAATGGCCACTACTCCCTACTCTTGCTTTTAGACCTTTCTGCTGCTTTTGACACTCTTGACCACCCGCTGCTCCTCAAAAAACTCCACTCACTTGGCCTACAAGACTCTGCTCTCTCATGGTTCTCCTCTAACCTATCTAAGCGCTCCTTTAGTGTCACCTACAAATCTAACTCCTCCCCTCCTCTTCCTCTTTCTGTAGGGGTCCCCCAAGGCTCTTTCCTTGGACCCCTCCTCTTCTCTATCTACACCTCCTCCCTTGGTCAGTTAATTACCTCACATGGCTTCCAATACCATCTCTATGCCGATGACACTCAAATCTACCTCTCTACTCCGCAACTCTCCCCCTCCGTGTCCTTCCGTGTCACTAATCTGCTAACTGATATATCTGTCTGGATGTCACAACACTTCCTAAAACTCAACATTACAAAAACTGAGCTCATGTTATTTCCTCCCGCCCCCCCCCGTGCACCTTCCCCCAACCTTTCCCTTGAGATTGTTAACACAACTATCCAGCCCTCCCCCCATGCCAAGGTGCTAGGTGTCATCCTTGACTCGGACCACGTTCAATCACTATCCAAATCCTGCCGCCTTCACCTTCCTAACATCTGTAAAATACGCCCCTTCCTCACTAAGGAAACTGCAAAATTACTCATCCACTCGCTTGTTATCACTTGACTATTGCAACTCCCTCCTCATTGGCCTTCCACTACACAGGCTCCTCCCCCCTTCAGTCTATCATGAATGCTGCTGCTAGACTAATTCACCTAACCAACCGCTCAGTGTCTGCAACCCCCCTCTGCACTGGCTTCCATCCCCTACCCCTCTCTCCCCCCGCCAATCCCTACACTGGCTTCCAATAGCGCAAAGGATTAAATTCAAAATATTAACAGTTACTTACAAAGCCATCCACAACTCCGCCCCCGGATATATCTCAGACCTTGTCTCAAAGTATCATCCTAACCGTCCCCTCCGCTCTTCCAAAGACCTCCTGCTTTCCAGCTCCCTTGTCAACTCCTCCCATGCTAACCTCCAGGACTTCTCTAGAGTCTCTCCCATCCTATGGAACTCTCTGCCCCAACCTGTCCGTCTATCTCCCACCCTGACTGCCTGTAGGCGATCCCTTAAGACTCATCTCTTCAGGGAAGCCTATCCCACCTCAACCTAACCACTCAACCATCACGTTCTCAAACAATTCATCCCCACGCAGCTACCTCCTCATGTATCACTTGTCCCTCCCTTTTAGACTGTAAGCCCTCAGGGGCAGGGCCCTCCTTACCATCTTGTCTTGAATTGTAAAGCGCGGCACAAACTGTTGGCGCTCTATAAATCCTGTATAATAATAATAGTAATAATGATGACCATTGCAATGTGTTACATCATAAGATCATTGTTAGTGCTTCTGAACATAGTGATTGTACAGTATAACCCTCATACAAACTGAATTAAACTGAGTTTTTTAGCTGCGATTAGCTGGGATTTTTACAGTCTGAGGAAGACTGCGTGCAGGGCTAATTTCGGTGCTGGCCGGGATTACCAGAAGCTCCGAGGGCAATAAATCTACATTACTAAGACAGTTAAAAAGCCAGGATAACCATACAGGTTATGGTGAGGAAGGACTAAGGGAATAAAAAAAGCCAGAATAAGTGCACAGCACAGAAACGCCTCCTTAAATCAGTTGGAACTCACAAGTCCTATTCCATCACATATCCCAAAAATAGGAGGAGTATTTCTAATTTCAGGACAGTGGGCGGAGCCATGGAAATCATTGCTTTCTGCCCCATCAGCCATAACCAATGGTGTATAGGGCAGTGTAGCCCAATTTATAGAATCTTATCTTATTTTGGGGATTTGTTATAGAATGAGATATGTAAATACCTTCTGTTCCAAGAAGGCTTTACTGTGCTAAGCCTGCAAAGGGGCAATGACTGAGAAGTCTCCTGTACATCTGACATATCCTCTTCTGGAAATGGAATGTCACGGGGGGCATATGGTCAATGTCAGCAGCAACCCGCAATAATAAATTGATGTGTTATCTCCACAGATTTTTTTATGTTTAAATTACCTCAATGACCACCGTAATGGGGCCCCCTTCCAACTCCGGGCCCCATAGCAGTTGTTTGGCTTGATATGGCTTTTATGCCACTGTACACAGTGAAAAGAGCACCTGCACCTTAGCACATACATATTTCAAATGTGTTTCATTACTTAGAGTTTATGCTTAAAAGAATAAGACATCCTAAAAAGTTCAAATATATTAAATAGCAAGATAGCAAGACTTCAGCATAGAAGCTGAACGCTGGTTACCTTACAGAACAACCTGGGAATCAGGTGCCCCCAGACACTCTGTTGGATATCAGAGCTTTGAAGTGTCTTCTGTTAGGATTGACGTGAAGTTTACTTCATGTTTCTGGACCACACCGTACTGCAACAGGAGTGACATGTGGATACATTTCCCAAAGAAATTGATTCTGGATAATAGAATCTATGTGATGGAAACAGTTAATCTAACCTCCGGTTTTATTCTTCTGGCCTTTGTAGACCTTGATTACAACCATGCAGCTTTCTTTTCCACCATTCTGGTCATATACCTCCTCACATGGACTGCTAACTTACTTTTACTGAGTTCTATTAAACTTTCTCCACAGTTGCACATACCTATGTACTTTTTCTTAGGAAACCTGTCAGTGGTGGACATCTCTTTCTCTACAGTGACGGTTCCCAAGTTACTGTCCTGCATTCTTCATAGAGGAACCTCCATTTCCTTCCTTGGCTGTTTCCTGCAGGTGTATTTCTTTGTGTTTCTGGGCACCAATGAGAGTTTTCTTTTGTCAGTCATGGCCTTTGATCGATATTTGGCTGTTTGTATCCCTTTACGCTACATATCAATAATGAATGGTAAGGTTATGGTCATGCTGAGCATTAGTTGCTGGGTGGCCTCATCTCTGCATTCATTATTGCACACTTATACTCTGTCACAATTAAAATACTGCGATGACAGACTAATCCACCACTTTTTCTGTGATGTGACATCACTCATCAAGCTGTCCTGCTCAAGTACTACACTAGCTGAGCTCCTTATGTACACAGAAAGTTCTGTGCTTATTGTTCTTCCTTTCCTTTTGATACTCATTTCCTATATGCTTATTGCTTTGGCTATAGCGAAAATGAAGAACAGCAGTAATCGAAGCAAAGCCTTTTCTTCCTGTTCCTCTCATCTCATGGTCATTTGCTTGTTCTATGGCACAATAAGTTTCATTTACATCCGTCCTTCATCAAGTTACTCCTCCCAGTATGACCACATTGTTAGCATGGCTTACACCATTATTACTCCAATGCTGAATGCTTTTATTTACAGTCTAAGGAACCAAGATGTGAAACAGGGTGCAAAGAAACTCATCATGCAATGCTTTTCTTCCAGCTGAGCTAATAAACTATCTGCTCATGTCCTCTGATACTGAGGGGGATTTGTATCCATTACACATTGTCAATTATTATCCAACAAGTTTATTTTATTGAGTAGTATGTTGAATTTAGCATTCTTTGTTACATATGTAAAATGTCTTCTGTAATCCAAGACCAATGCCATCTGCCCATATAAACTTCTTCCATAACATTATGCTGGACCATCTACATCTCATATTTTCCAACTATACTTCTAACCACTAAAGCTCTCCCATAGCGATTTGTTCTGGAACGGACACCTCAGAGCTACCATCTGGACCATAACATCTCTTTTCCAGACAAGTGCCTTACAAACTACAAATTTATTTCGCAAAACATCTCTCCAGCCAAAGTTCTCTAACCATAATTGACTACACAATGAACACTCAGGCTACTCAGACTGAAACATCTTTCACCAACTTCTGCCATCACAATATCCTCCACAACTGGCATCTTAGACAGCCAAACTTTGCCTTTCATTACTTCTTGAAGAACTGACATATGAGGCTTACCACCTAGACAGGAATTTTCTCTACAGTTCTGACATAAAGTGGTGAGCACCAGGAGGCATTGTCACACCTCAATGTATAATGTTATGTCATAATGTCAATTGTTGATTTAGGGTGTGATGTAATCTATTTTCTCTGTTAGACTATACATGCGATTCTGATGCCTCCAGCTATGTCTGTACTTTGCCATGTTTCCAACCCTGGAGCAAGATGGTTGCTTCCACTAGATCCTCTATATCCTTGGTTCTCAACTGGTGGGATGTGACCCAAAATTGGGTGGCGACCCTGTATTCAGTGGTTCGCAACACTGTGTTCAGTGGGTCGCTGCATGCCTTCCACTATTCTAGGTGAGAGGCTCTTCAGCCTCCCCCTAGTGCAGCACTGTCAGCTCTTGCACCAATCAGCCATTCAAAATATGCTGCTCGAGTGTCAGCTTGAGGTGGAGTGGGCTGGGGTCATGGCCACAAGGGAGCTCCATCCATACCTGCATTGCTTACAATGCCCTGTGGAGTACACCTGTAGAGGTGCCTGGCCTGGAGAGACTCCAGTTCTTGCAAGGTAGGGAGACTGGGTGGACTTTAAAAATAAGTGGAGTGTGTGTGTATGTGTGTGTATGTGTGTGAGAATGTTTGTGAGTGTGTGAGAATTTGTCTGTGGTTGTGTATGTGTGTTTTTGAGGACCCATTCACACTAGTACAGTACGGTAATCGCATTGTGTTAACACACTGTACTATGCAATTGCACCTACCGTGCATTCTGGTGTGGGAGGTGTGTTGCGTTGCCATTCACTTGAATGGTACCACAAACACACCTCCCGCCCACAGTTTGTACGCCTCCACCGAAATGTGTGGTACCCTCATGCCGTGAGTTCCATTGCAGTGGGACTTGGGTCACGACCTAATGACCGAGGACAAATGTGGGTCCTGAGGTTACACATGGTGAGAACCACTGCTCTATATCCTGTCCTTCCAGAATGTATGATGGGTGTTCTCAACTTTATTTACAGTATGTTGAGTAATGTATCCCTCTAGCTCCATACTTGGAGATATGGAGGAGTACAGGATGTACACTTGGAAGTACAGAGGAGCACAGGATGTACACTTGGAGATATGGAGGAGCACAGGAGGCACACTTGGAGATATGGAGGAGCACAGGATGTACACTTCGAGATATGGAGGAGCACAAGGATACACTTGGAGATACAGAGGAGCACAGGAGGTACACTTGGAGATATGGAGGAGCGCAAGGGTACAATTGGAGATACAGAGGAGCACAGGAGGTACACTTGGAGATATGGAGGAGCACAAGGGTACAATTGGAGATACAGAGGAGCACAAGAGGTACACTTGGAGATATGGAGGAGCACCGGGGTACACTTGGAGATATGGAGGTGCATAGAGCCATACTAGGGGCACAGGGGTACCCTTGGAGATACAGAGGAGGTTCTTCAGTGGCTCTCCTGGCTGTCTCTCCTCTCTCTCTCCTGGCTATGATACTGTTTATAACATTAATTTCAAAGCTTCAAATATAATGTGTTATGTCACTTGTCGTTTTAGAGAGAGGCCTGGAACATAACTCCCTCACTTCCAAACTAGAAAGTGGGGGGGAGGGTATAAAAATAAAATTACTTAGACATAGACAATTTAATCATAGGTAAAAATAACACAGAAAGTAGTAAAAAATGAGTTAATAATAGTGGGCTCATTCCAGTCAATATAGGAAATCCGTTGGCACATGTAAGTATAACTAGCAACGGACGACCGAAATCAAGGCAGAATAATAACAATAAAAATAGTGGGGAACAACAAGGTAGTAAACTTTTGTCCCACAAAAAGAGAGGAATTAAATGTATGTACACCAACGCTAGAAGTCTGGCAAATAAAATAGAGGAGCTTGAAATTAGGCTAATTGAAGAGGACTTCGACATAGTGGGAAACAAGTTTATTTTATTGAGTAGTATGTTGAATTTAGCATTCTTTGTTACATATGTAAAATGTCTTCTGTAATCCAAGACCAATGCCATCTGCCCATATAAACTTCTTCCATAACATTATGCTGGACCATCTACATCTCATATTTTCCAACTATACTTCTAACCACTAAAGCTCTCCCATAGCGATGTGTTCTGGAACGGACACCTCAGAGCTACCATCTGGACCATAACATCTCTTTTCCAGACAAGTGCCTTACAAACTACAAATTTATTTCGCAAAACATCTCTCCAGCCAAAGTTCTCTAACCATAATTGACTACACAATGAACACTCAGGCTACTCAGACTGAAACATCTTTCACCAACTTCTGCCATCACAATATCCTCCACAACTGGCATCTTAGACAGCCAAACTTTGCCTTTCATTACTTCTTGAAGAACTGACATATGAGGCTTACCACCTAGACAGGAATTTTCTCTACAGTTCTGACATAAAGTGGTGAGCACCAGGAGGCATTGTCACACCTCAATGTATAATGTTATGTCATAATGTCAATTGTTGATTTAGGGTGTGATGTAATCTATTTTCTCTGTTAGACTATACATGCGATTCTGATGCCTCCAGCTATGTCTGTACTTTGCCATGTTTCCAACCCTGGAGCAAGATGGTTGCTTCCACTAGATCCTCTATATCCTTGGTTCTCAACTGGTGGGATGTGACCCAAAATTGGGTGGCGACCCTGTATTCAGTGGTTCGCAACACTGTGTTCAGTGGGTCGCTGCATGCCTTCCACTATTCTAGGTGAGAGGCTCTTCAGCCTCCCCCTAGTGCAGCACTGTCAGCTCTTGCACCAATCAGCCATTCAAAATATGCTGCTCGAGTGTCAGCTTGAGGTGGAGTGGGCTGGGGGCATGGCCACAAGGGAGCTCCATCCATACCTGCATTGCTTACAATGCCCTGTGGAGTACACCTGTAGAGGTGCCTGGCCTGGAGAGACTCCAGTTCTTGCAAGGTAGGGAGACTGGGTGGACTTTAAAAATAAGTGGAGTGTGTGTGTATGTGTGTGTATGTGTGTGAGAATGTTTGTGAGTGTGTGAGAATTTGTCTGTGGTTGTGTATGTGTGTTTTTGAGGACCCGTTCACACTAGTACAGTACGGTAATCGCATTGTGTTAACACACTGTACTATGCAATTGCACCTACCGTGCATTCTGGTGTGGGAGGTGTGTTGCGTTGCCATTCACTTGAATGGTACCACAAACACACCTCCCGCCCACAGTTTGTACGCCTCCACCGAAATGTGTGGTACCCTCATGCCGTGAGTTCCATTGCAGTGGGACTTGGGTCACGACCTAATGACCGAGGACAAATGTGGGTCCTGAGGTTACACATGGTGAGAACCACTGCTCTATATCCTGTCCTTCCAGAATGTATGATGGGTGTTCTCAACTTTATTTACAGTATGTTGAGTAATGTATCCCTCTAGCTCCATACTTGGAGATATGGAGGAGTACAGGATGTACACTTGGAAGTACAGAGGAGCACAGGATGTACACTTGGAGATATGGAGGAGCACAGGAGGCACACTTGGAGATATGGAGGAGCACAGGATGTACACTTCGAGATATGGAGGAGCACAAGGATACACTTGGAGATACAGAGGAGCACAGGAGGTACACTTGGAGATATGGAGGAGCGCAAGGGTACAATTGGAGATACAGAGGAGCACAGGAGGTACACTTGGAGATATGGAGGAGCACAAGGGTACAATTGGAGATACAGAGGAGCACAAGAGGTACACTTGGAGATATGGAGGAGCACCGGGGTACACTTGGAGATATGGAGGTGCATAGAGCCATACTAGGGGCACAGGGGTACCCTTGGAGATACAGAGGAGGTTCTTCAGTGGCTCTCCTGGCTGTCTCTCCTCTCTCTCTCCTGGCTATGATACTGTTTATAACATTAATTTCAAAGCTTCAAATATAATGTGTTATGTCACTTGTCGTTTTAGAGAGAGGCCTGGAACATAACTCCCTCACTTCCAAACTAGAAAGTGGGGGGGAGGGTATAAAAATAAAATTACTTAGACATAGACAATTTAATCATAGGTAAAAATAACACAGAAAGTAGTAAAAAATGAGTTAATAATAGTGGGCTCATTCCAGTCAATATAGGAAATCCGTTGGCACATGTAAGTATAACTAGCAACGGACGACCGAAAATCCCATTGACTTACATTATATACTGGTGACTTTGACACTGTATATGCTATTCAAGCATATAGATCTATTGATCTATCTATATACTGTATATCCTTGTTTGTTTTTATGTGTTCCAGATTGGGGGTGGGGGAGGTTGCTAACATCTTTTACCCATATTAATGGATAACAATAGAGAAAGAATGGTGAACAGATTCCTAGTAATTCTGCATCAGGCAATGTAAATCATATGACAGGTAGAATATATTATTATTTTTAGTATTTACTACAATCCTCCTCAGTAAACACCGGAGCAAACACACCAGAGAATTCTTAAAACACAATTAATTAGGTGAAGCAATATTCGCAGGTGACACCCTGTTCTCTGAATACAAGGAAGGCTTATACTATATATAGAGAGCTGCCTTTGTCTGGTAGATTTATTTATTCCTTCATGGTCAGGTAAGTGACACAGGGATAACATTAAAAAACTGGGAGAATCAGGAGAGATTTTAACTTCCTAGAAATGATTGGCAGAATGTCCCTAGTGGTTTGCCAAGAGGGTGGACATTTATAAAAGTATTAAAGAAAAATGTTGACAAATATTTATGGAAGCCCCAACCTGAAATTATGATTATTATACAGGATTTATATAGCACCAACAGTTTGCGCAGCGCTTTTCAATATAAGGAAGACATTACAACCACAATACAATTCAAGACAAGATGGTAAGGAGGGTCCTGCCCCTGAGGGCTTACAATCTAAAAGAGAGGGGCAAGTGATACATGAGGAGGGAGCTGTGTGGGGATGAATTGTTTGAGAATGTGATGGTTCAGTGGTTAGGTTGAGGTGGGAAATGGTGCTCTGCTGGGTCTGTTGAACAGACACAATCACTTACCACAGGATTGTGTTGTCCAAACTGAAGTAGAATGAAGGGAGGATCAATATCAGGCAGTCCTTCAAGGAGTAGATTTATTCAGCTGGCCGGGAAAAAGCAGCAATTCAGGAGGGTTCAAAGCATATGGGCTTGTACAAGGATTTATAAGGATTTAAACCACAGAACCATATGTCATCCCTTCAATTATCTCCAAAAACTAGATAATGATGTCACCCTTTACTCATATTAGCAAGTGCCAAGGACATTAGATGGGTCTAGTCTTCATGAAATTCCCTTATATCAAGTTTAGAGGACAGTTTTCTTGGCTTTGAACCTATAGTTCATTTAGCCCAGAAAATGTGTTTATGACCTATTGTCATTGAACTCTTCTAACCTTGATTGACAAAGCCTAAATACCCTACATGAACTCAAGCTACCTCAACCTACAAACTCTTAATACCCTACATGAACTCTAGCTACCTCAACCTTGAAATCCTAAATTCTCTACATGAACTCTAGCTACCTCAGCCTGCAAACCTAAATGTTCTACATAAAATCTCGTAACCTTAACCTACAAAGCCTCAATGTCCTACAAGGATTCTAGTTACTTTGACCTACAAACCTAAATGTCCTACATAAACTCTAGGTACTTTGGCCTAGAAAGCTAAATGTCCTACATGAACTCTTGTTACCATAGCCTACAAAGCTAAATGTTGCTTATTCATACAACTTATTATATATGTATTATATGTCTATCAGGTGTTTCCACCATAAGTCAGGATAAGATCTATAACTATAATCATTTGGTAATATATTGCTAATGATTAATATACACATATTGATTACACAAATATACACTATTAATTGTGCAATATATAAATGTGAAATATAAATGCAGTACTAATCAGTTCACTTACTTGTTAATATGAGGATTCAGCTTAAATGTATCTATTATATGTGAAATGCTCTGCAAGGCTAAAGCTGGCCATACACTGCTTAGAATTTCAATAGAAATTTTGTAAGAAAGAACATTCATTTTGACTTTCTATTAGTTGATGGGGTAAAATCGGCGAATGATTTCGACTGTAGTAAAGAAAAAAACTGGAAGGAAAAGATGGGGAATTTTTCTCGAATAAATTAAATTCTAACAGTGAATGTGGTTTTGTTTGGGACACTCCATTCATTCTAAAATTGAGCGTTAAAATCAAAAGAAAACTTGATTGTCATTCAAGTGTCTGAAGACATTATGGGATGGGAAAGAAAGATCTTTGGTTTGAATGTTCATTCACAAATCTACTACTGTATGACCAGCTTAAAACTTTCACTAACGTTACTATAATAATACTATTAATATTAGTGTTTATTCCGATTAATATCAATATGACATTTTTGGGTTAGTCAGAATCCCACTACAAAACAATGAAATAAAAAAAAATGGTTAAAATGAGAAAAATCACATTAAGAGCCCAATTCCCAAAACTGAAGGCTGCACGTAGAGCGTGGAAATATTATCAAAAACACATCACACAATTTATTCCGACGGGTAACAAGTATGAGACTGAAAATAAAACCTCCGTGCCTTACTTCTAAAGAGAGTAAGCGATATATAGGAATATAAGAAAAGCAATACTCTCAATAATAAATAAATGGGCTGTTCGAAAACAGAGCGTCAAAGCGGCATTCCCGTTGTTTGAAATGTCAGATGCATGTTTGTTTTGATGTGTTCCAGATTTGGGGTGGGGGCGGTTGCTAACATCTTTTACCCATATCAATGGCTAACGATAGAGAAAGAATGGTGAACAGATTCCTAGTAATTCTACATCAGGCAATGTAAATCATATCACAGGTAGAATATATTATTATTATTTTTAGCATTTACTACAATCCTCCTCGGTAAACATTGGAGCAAACACACCAGAGAATTCTTAAAACGCAATTAATTAGGTAACCCGTGTTTCCCCGAAAATAAGACACTGTCTTATATATTTTTTGCCCCAAAAAAACACACTAGGTCTTATTTTCAGGGGATGTCTTTTTTTTTTTTTAATGTGCAACAAAATGTACAACAATCTAAAGTTATCTGGTATCACTCCGCCTGTCACAGTAACCGGCGCTATAGAGGAAGTGTCGGCTAATGCGGCTCTGCTCCCCCCCGCCGCCGCAGCCTTGCTTTCTTCAGCGCCGGCTTCCTTTGCCATCACGGACAGTGGTACCAGCGGTGCAGCAGAGGGGACATCAGACAGTGGACAGTGTGGTAAAGTACGGTACCATTTACCGGTACACATTACAGTACAGTACCATTACATTAAGCAGTGTCTTCAGGGGGACAGCAGTTGAGGAAGTATGGTACTGGAGTGCTCCCTGTCACTGTGCTGGCCGGGGGGAGTCCCCTGTCATCCCCTTAATACAGTGTGTCCCTGCAGGCTGATACCATCTCTCCTGCTCTTCCCCCTCACATGCTACCACCAAACTAGGTCTTATTTTCGGGGTAGGTCTTATATTACAGGAATCTTCAAAAATAGTGCTAGGTCTTACTTTCAGGGTAGGTCTTAGTTTCGGGGAAACAGGGTATTACTTTTCCTCTATTCTGGCTTTTTATTGTAATAAATAGTAATAAATGAAACAATTTAAACTTTGGATAAATGGTTTGGTGCTGTAAAATAGGTCTACACATCAAACCAAAAAAGGGGGAACACAGCGAGTGAAAAGAGATTTGAGTTCCAACAGTGGGACAGTCCCTTAAAATGAGAGACAGTTGGGAGCTTTGCAGTTGCACTGGAAGAGGGAGGGACAGAGCACTGAGCCATCATCCAATCACAGACTGGAGGTGACCAAGTTAGCGGCATTAAAGAAAAGCAGGGTCACCAGCGTGGCTCTACAGTCTGGGGACTGGCTGGACAGAAATACAAATCTGTATTACATGTAAAACAGCAAAAAAACAACAACAAATTATAACAGGCAACGCACACAATAAGAACGTGCAAAAAAAACAAGTATGGAAACCAATCAAAATAAGAAATGAAACAACAGTCCGTATCTCGTATTGTCCGTATATCTGCAATCTTTAATAATCAATGAATTAACTGATGTCTTTCACTCAGTACTCCAGGTGCAAACCCACCGCCTACTGGACTGGAGGTCACCAAATTAAAATAACCTCCTGTTTTGAGGTAAGTCAAAAGTCAATTCACAATCTCATCTCCAAGGAATCAAACTTGCTTACATCTATAGTCTTGAACATGATGTAGATAAGGATCCCACCAACAAATAAGCATGTTCTTGTACCAGAATATGAATGTGCAAGGCTCAGGAAAGAGGGAAAAATAATCTCATAGTATAATATTATTATTATTATTATACAGGATTTATATAGCGCCAACAGTTTGTGCAGCGCTTTACAATATAAGGAATACATTACAATCACAATACAATTCAAGACAAGATGGTAAGGAGGGCCCTGACCCTGAGGGCTTATAATCTAAGAGATAATAGATTTATTATGCAGAAAACAAGGTCAAAACCGCAGGGAACACTCACAGAACTATTGGATAATCACATGTGTACAGAACCTCAGTCAGCTAGTAATAGAATGTCTCATTCACTATAACGTATGTACCAACGTGTATCCATGCCCAACCTGAGATGTTTTATCCCTGGTCATATGTACACAAACAAGTTACATAGTAGCACAGGTGTTACCATATAGACAGGCAGAGAAGTAACTACAGGTCATGGGGCTCATAGCAAAATTGTGATGGAGAATTAGATACATAAAGTATGTCTAAATTAAGGACAGGTAGCAGGAGAGCTGCTACCTTTCAGTGAATTATTAGTTACTAGAGCTGTGGAGAGAAGTTGTCAGGCAAGAGGCGGCATCAGTGCTTAAAATGAACATTTTTTTTCCATCTAATTGCTTTGTCCTCTGCATCTCACCAGTTGTTTTTAGCATCTCAGATCACAGGGCCTTAGTGTATATCCTAGCCCCCAACCCCACCCCACCCCCACCAACTTCTACCACAGCAAGCAAATGCTGGAAAGGGTAGTGAATAGTCAGAAAAAAAGAACAAACAACAAAGCTGTCATAGTAATAATGATGACCATCGCAATATGTTGCAGCATAAGATCATTGTTAGTACTTCTGAACATAGTGATTGTACAGTATAGCCCTCATACAAACTGAATTAAACTGTGAGGGCTTTAATTGCAGAACTACAAACAGCTTCCAGCTTTGACACTCTGGGATTTTTAAAGCCTGAGGAAGACTGCATACAGGGCTAGTTTCGGTGCTGGCTGGGATGACAATTAAACCTACATCACTAAGACAGTTACAAAGCCAGTATAACCATACAGGTTATGGTGAGGAAGGACTAAAGGAATAATAAAAAAAAAAAAAAAACAGAATAAGTGCATAGCACAGAAAAGCCTCCCTTAAACCCTTGGTATTCACAGGTCCTATTCCATCACACATGCCAAAAATAAAAAGGAGTATTTCTCATTTGAGGACAGTCAGCAGAGCCATGCAAATCATTGCTTTCTGTTCCATCAGCCAGAACCAGGCAGTATAACCTAATATTATAGATCCTTATCTTATTTTTGGGATTTGTTATGGAAGGAGATGTGTGAATATTTTTTGTTCCAAGAAGGCTTTACTGTGCTAAGACAGGTAAACAAATTCCCCTTCACAGCCTGCAAAGAGAGATCTGTGCCTATGGGCAATGACCGAGAAGTCCCTTTCTGCACTTCTGACATAACATAACTTCTTCTGCAAATGGAATGTCACAGGGGGTACATGGTCAATATCAGCACCAACCTCTGCAACTTTTAATAATACACTCATAGATATGTGTTGTCACAGTTTTATTATGTTTAAATTACCTCAATAACCACCCTAATGGGGCCCCCTTCCAACTCCAGGCCCCATTGCAGTGTTTTGGATTGCTGTAGCTATTATGCCAATGTATACCGTGAAAACAGCACCTACATATTTAGCACATACAGCACGTGTTTCAATTGTGTGTTTCGCTTCCTAGAGTTCAAGCTTAAAAGAATAAGACATCCTAAAAAGTTAAAATATATTAAATATCAAAAACTTACCATGGAAGCTGAACGCTGGTCACCCTACCGAGCAACTTGAGAGTCAGGTGTTCCCAGACACTCTGCTGGATATCAGAGCTTGGAAGTGTCTTCTGTTAGGATTGACTTGAAGCTTACTGTATGTTTCTGAGCCACACGTTCACTTTATTTATAAAGACACCGTACTGCAACAGGAGTGACATGTGGATACATTTTCCAAAGAAATTGATTCTGGATGATAATATTTTAGAATCTATGGGATGGAGACAGTAAATCTAACCTCCGGTTTTATTCTTCTGGCCTTTGTAGACCTTGATTACAACCATGCAGCTTTCTTTTCCACCATTCTGGTCATATACCTCCTCACATGGACTGCTAACTTACTTTTACTGAGTTCTATTAAACTTTCTCCACAGTTGCACACGCCTATGTACTTTTTCTTGGGGAACCTGTCAGTGGTGGACATCTCTTTCTCTACAGTGACGGTTCCCAAGTTACTGTCCTGCATTCTTCATAGAGGAACCTCCATTTCCTTCCTTGGCTGTTTCCTGCAGGTGTATTTCTTTGTGTTTCTGACCACCAATGAGAGTTTTCTTTTGTCAGTCATGGCCTTTGATCGATATTTGGCTGTTTGTATCCCTTTACGCTACATATCATTAATGAATGGTAAGGTTATGGTCATGCTGAGCATTAGTTGCTGGGTGGCCTCATCTTTGCAATCATTATTGCACACTTATACTCTGTCACAATTAAAATACTGCGATGACAGACTAATCCACCACTTTTTCTGTGATATTACATCCCTCATCAAGCTGTCCTGCTCAAGTACTACACTAGCTGAGCTTCTAATATACACAGAAGGTTCTGTGCTTATTGTTTTTCCTTTCCTTTTGATTCTCATTTCCTATATGCTTATTGCTTTGGCTATAGCGAAAATGAAGAACGGCAATAATCGAAGCAAAGCCTTTTCTTCCTGTTCCTCTCATCTCATGGTCATTTGCTTGTTCTATGGCACTGTAAGTTTCATTTACATCCGTCCTTCATCAAGTTACTCCTCCCAGTATGACCGCATTGTTAGCTTGGCTTACACCATTATTAGTCCTATGCTGAATGCTTTTATTTACAGTCTAAGGAACCAAGATGTGAAACAGGGTGCAAAGAAACTCATCATCCAATGCTTTTCTTCCAGCTAAGCTCATAAACTATCTGCTCATGTTCTCTGATACTGAGGGGGATTTGTATCCATTACACATTGTCAATTATCATTCAGCAAGTTTATTTTATTGAGTAGTATGTTGAATTTAGCATTCCTTGTTACATATGTAAAATGTCTTCTGTAATCCAAGACCAAAGTCATCTGCCCATATAAACTTCTTCCATAACATTATGCTGGACTATCTACATCTCATATTTTCCAACTATACTTCTAACCACCAAAGCTCTCCCATAGCGATTTGTTCTGGAACGGACACCTCAGAGCTACCATCTGGACCATAACATCTCTTTTCCAGACAAGTGCCTTACAAACTACAAATTTATTTCCCAAAACATCTCTCCAACCAAAGTTCTCTAACCATAATTGACTACACAATGAACACTCAGGCTACTCAGACTGAAACATCTTTCACCAACTTCTGCAATCACAATATCCTCCACAACTGGCATCTTAGACAGCCAAACTTTGCCTTTCATTACTTCTTGAAGAACTGACATATGAGGCTTACCACCTAGACAGGACTTTTCTCTACAGTTCTGACATAAAGTGGTGAGCACCAGGAGGCATTGTCACACCTCAATGTATAATGTTATGTCATACTGTCAATTGTTAGTTTCGGGTGTGATGTAATCTATTTTCTCTGTTAGACTATACATGCGATTCTGATACCTCCAGCTATGTCTGTACTTTGCCATGTTTCCAACCCTGGAGCATGATTGTTGCTTCCACTATCCTCTATATCCTTGGTTCTCAACTGGTGGGATGTGACCTAAAATTGGGTGGCGACCATGTATTCAGTGGTTCACAACACTGAATACCTGAAGGCTGAAAGCCTTCCACTATTCTAGGTGAGAGGCTCTTCAGCCTCCCCTTAGTGCAGCACTGTCAGCTCTTGCACCAGCAGCCATTCAGAATATGCTGCTCGAGTGTCAGCTTGAGGTGGAGTGGGCTGGGGGCATGGCCACAAGGGAGCTCCATCCATACCTGCATTGCTTACAATGCCCTGTGGAGTACACCTGTAGAGGTGCCTGGCCTGGAGAGACTCCAGTTCTTGCAAGGTAGGGAGACTGGGTGGACTTTAAAAAGAAGTGGAGTGTGTATGTGTGTGTGTGTGAGAATGTCTGTGAGTGTGTGAGAATTTGTCTGTGGTTGTGTATGTGTGTTTTTGAGGACCCGTTCACACTAGTACAGTGAGGTAATCGCATTGTGTTAACGCACTGTACTATGCAATTGCACCTACCATGCATTCTGGTGTGGAAGGTGTGTTGCGTTGCCATTCACTTGAATGGTACCCCAAACACACCTCACGCCCACAGTTTGTAAGCCGGCACCGAAATGCCTGGTACCCTCATGCCATGCTTTCCATTGCAGTGTGACTTGGGTCATGACCTAATGACCAAGGACAAATGTGGGTCCTGAGGTTACATAGGTTGAGAACCACTGCTCTATATCCTGTCCTTGCAGAATGTATAACGGGTGTTCTCACCTTTATTTATGTTGAGTAATGTATCCCTCTAGCTCTGCCGAGACTGGAGTAACAGACCAGAAATTATATTTGTGAGCTCTATGGAAAGGACAATACATTACATTACAGATGTCTTCCTGACACTGAGTAATTTTCTTTGATTGCATGCAAATCCTACGGAAGACCATGTAAGGCCCCTTTCACATGGGCAGTCTCTGTCAGTTTATAAAGCGGACCCAACCAGATGCCCAATGTTAGTCTATGGGCAGCCATGTGTACATAGATGGGCTTTCATTTACACCCGGTTATCCCCGACCCTGGCCAGGTCCAGCAAAAACAAATGAATCAGAGATATGATTTGCCGGACCTGAACGTGTTGGATTGGGGGTAATGTGATGTAAATGGACACATGTCCGTCTACTTATGATTGCCCATAGATCAATCAGCAGTAATTTCACTTTTTTCTTCCATCTTGAGATGGAGGAAAAAAATGGATGGACACTGATTTCACATCCGCTCTGTACTGCTGCGATCAGGAGGGGATCCATACACAGATCCCTTCCTGATCAGCCCGTTAGAAAGGGGCCTAAACCATTCAGCACAACTATCATAAAAGACTTACATCACAAGAGAAATGTATGGGATGCCAAAGTTGATGTCTTTTTGAAAATCTTAGTTGCCTGGCTTTCATTCGGATTCAATGCCTTTAATGGTTTTATTCCCTGACTGGTAACTATTTGAGCTGTTTCAAAATAGCGCCCTTTTCAGCTGGTCACGTGACTGTCATTCAAACAACAGCAAAATCAGTGTCATCTAGCTTATCCTTCCTTCGCAGACCTTAGCTGCAGAAGGAAATGCAGGGGACCTCTATACAACTGCAATTGGCTAAAATACTAACAGTAATGTGCAGAGTCTCTGGTAGCTAGAGGCACAGTCGGTACACTTGGACATACACAGGAGCACAAGGTAAACACTTGATGGTACAGAGGAGCACAGGAGGTACACGTGGAGATATGAGGAGCAAAGGGTGTACACTTGGAAGTACAGAGGAGCACAGGATGTACACTTGGAGATATGGAGGAGCACAGGTGTACACTTAGAGATATGGAGGAGCGAAGGATGTACACTTGGAAGTACAGAGGAGCACAGGATGTACACTTGGAGATATGGAGGAGCACAGGTGTACACTTGGAGATATGGAGGAGCACAGGTGTACACTTGGAGATATGGAAGAGCACAAGGGTACACTTGGAGATACAGAGGAGCACAGGAGGTACACTTGGAGATATGGAGGAGCACACGGGTACACTTGGAGATATAGAGGAGCACAGGAGGTACACTTGGAGATATGGAGGAGCACAGGAGGTACACTTAGAGATATGGAGGAGCTTAGGGGTGCACTTGGAGATATGGAGGAGCTTAGGGGTGCACTTGGAGATATGGAGGCACAAAGATGTTAATTTGGGAGTATGGAGGTGCATAGAGCCATACTAGGGGCACAGGGGTACCCTTGGAGATACAGAGGAGGTTCTTCAGTGGCACTCCTCACTCTCTCTCTGGCTGTCTCTCCTCTCTCTCTCTCCTGGCTATGATACTGTTTAGCATTTATAACATTAATTTCAAAGCTTTAAATATAATGTGTTATTTCACTTGTCATTTTAGAGAGAGGCATGGAACATAACTCCCTCACTTCCCATTGACTTACATTATATACAGGGGTTTCAAATTACATCAGTTTCTATTTGCAACCATTCCATCCTGAAGTGTGGTGTAATTTGAGGGCTATCTGTATGTAGTAATTAGACTTTACTTAGGGTTAGTGTTAGTGAATTTGACACTGTATATGCTATTCAAGCATAAAGATCTATTGATCTATCTATCTATATACTGTATATCCTTGTTTGTTTTGATGTGTTCCAGATTGGGGGTGGGGGAGGTTGCTAACATCTTTTACCCATATTAATGGATAACTATAGAGAAAGAATGGTGAACAGATTACTAGTAAAACAGTAGAAATTCAACATCAGGCAATGTAAATCATATGACAGGTAGTTATTATTTGTAGTATTTACTACAATCCTCCTCGGTAAACATCGGAGCAAACACACCAGAGAATTCTTAAAACACAATTAATTAGGTGAAGCAATATTCGCAGGTGACACGCAGTTCCCTGAATACAAGGAAGGCTTATACTATATATAGAGAGCTGCCTTTGTCTGGTAGATTTCTTTAGTCCTTCATGGTCTGGTAAGTGACACAGGGATAAAACTACAAAACTGGGGGAATCAGGAGAGATTTTAACTTCCTAGAAGTGACTGGTAGACTGACACTAGTGGTTTGCCAAGAGGGTGGAAATGTATAAAATTATTAAAGAAAAATGTTGACAATTATTTACGGAAGCCCCAACCTGAAATTATTATACAGGATTTATATAGCGCCAACAGTTTGCACGGCGCTTTACAATATATATATGGAAGACATTACAATCACAATACAATTCAAGACAAGATGGTAAGGAGGGCCCTGCCTCTGAGGGCTTACAATCTAAAAGGGAGGGGGAAGTGATACATGAGGAGGTAGCTGTGAGGGGATGAATTGTTTGAGAATGTGATGGTTCCATGGTTAGGTTGAGGTGGGAAATGATGCTCTGCTGGGTCTGTTGAACAGACACAATCACCTATCACAGGATTGTATTGTCCAAACTGAAGTAGAATGAAGGGAGGATTAACACCAGGCAGATCTTCAAGGAGTAGATTTATTCAGCTGGCCAGGAACAAGCAGCAATTCAGGAGGGTTCAAAGAATATGGGCTTGCACAAGGATTTATAAGGATTTGAACAATAGAACCATATGTAATACCTTCAATTATCTCCAAAAACTAGATAATGATGTCACCCTTTACTCATATTAGCAAGTACCAAGAACATTAGATGGGTCTAGTCTTCATAAGACTCGCTTATATCAAGTTTAGAGGACAGTTGTTTTGGCTTTGAACCTATAGTTCATTTAGCTAAGGTCAGAACATGTGTTTTTGACCTATTGTCATTGAACTCTTCTAACCTTGATTTACAAAGCCTAAATACCCTACATGAACTCGAGCTACCTCAACCTACAAATCCTAAATGTTCTTCATGAATTCTTGTAACCCCAACCTACAAAGCCTCAATGTCCTACAAGGATTCTAGTTATCACAACCTACCAACCTAAATGTCCTACATCAACTCTAGGTACCTCGGCCTACAAAGCTAAATGTCCTAAGGGAACTCTTGTTAACAGAAACCTACAAAGCTAAATGTTGCTTATTCATACAACTTATTATATATGTATTATATGTCTATCAGGTGTTTCCACCATAAGTCAGGATAATATCTATAACTATAATCAATTGTTAATATATTGCTAATGATTAATATACACATATTATTTACACAAATATACACTATAAATTGTGCAATATATAAATGTAAAATATAAAATCAGTTCACTTACTCGTTATCATCTACAATACATTACTAATGCGAGGATTTATCTTAAATGTATCTATTATATGTGAAATGCTCTGCAAGGCTAAAGCTGGCCATACACTGCTTAGATTTTCAAAAATGTTTTTGTAAGAAAGAACTTTCATTTTGACTTTCTATTAGTTGATGGGAACAAATTGACAATCGGTTTCGATTGTAGTAATAAAAGAGCTTTAAGGGGCAGGATGGGACATTTTTCTTGAATTAATCAAATTCTAACAGTGAATGTGGTTTTTGTTTGGGAAACTCCATTCATTCCAAAATCGAATGTTGAAATCAAATGAAATCTTGGTCGTCATTCGTCAAGTGTCAGATGACATTATCAGGTGGGAAATAAAGATCTTTGGAACGGCCGTTCGTTCACAAATCTACTAGTGTATGGCCGGCTTAAAACTTTCACTGATGTAACTATTATAATAGTATTAATATTAGTGTTTATTCCGATTTATATCATTATGACATTTTTGGGCTAATCAGAATCCCACTACAAAACATTGAAATAAAAAAAAAATAAGCAAAATCACCTTAATAGCCGAATTCCCAAAACTGAAGGCTGCACGTAGGGCGTGTAAATATTATCAAAAACACATCACACAATTTATTCCGATGGGTAACAAGTATGAGACTGAAAATAAAACCTCTGTGCTTTACTTCTAAAGACAGAAAGTGATATATAGAAATATAAGAAAAGCAATACTCTAATAATAAATAAATGGGCTTTTTTTCAAAAACAGAGCGCCAAAACGGCATTCCCGTTGTTTGAAATGTCAGATGCAAAAACCATTCTGGAATAAAATAAAAGGGAGATTAATAAACCTTAATTTAAGTCCGATATAAAAAGTGTTTTTTTAAAATCACTTTTCCTCTATTCTGGCTTTTTATAGTAAACAAATCATTTAAAGGTTGGATAAATGGTTTGGTGCTGTAAAATACTTCTCTTAAAGGAGAACTATGGAGGTCAGGGGTTTTCCCCATAGTTCTCCTTAGGGTAACAGGAGGACACAAACTAGCGTCCTCCTGTCACCCTAGGCTCAGTATACCGCGAGCTACAGCTCGCGGTATACTGAGACGCCGCAGCCGGAGCGGATTCCGACATGGACGTCCAGCCCCTCCCCCTATCACGGCAGAGAGCTGTGACAGGATCGAGAAGTGAGCGAGCGCCGGTATGTGTTCACTCACCTGCCGATCTACTGAGCCGACCTGTGACAGTCTCATTGTCACAGGTCGGCTAGAACTATGAGGTGAGTGAAAATCACTCATCTCATTGTTCTCCTTTAAATAATACATATTTCTAAAACAGGTCTACACATCAGACCAAAAAAGAGGGAGGACGGAGAGGGAAAGGGGGAGACAGTTACAATAGTAGCACAGTCCTTTAAAATGAGGGACAGTTGGGAGATTTGCAGTTGGACTGGAAGAGGGAGGGACAGAGCACTGAGCCATCATCTAATCACAGACGGGAAGTGACCAAGCTGTATTATTTAGTTGCAGTAAAGAAAGGCAGGGTCACCAACGTGGCTGTGCAGTCTGGGGACTGACTGGATAGAAATACAAATCCGTAATACAGGTCAAGCAGCAAAAAAAAACAACAAATAATAACGCACACAATAAGAACGTGCAAACAAAGTGGAAAAAGCAAGTATGTAAAGCATACAAAATAAAAAATGAAACAATAGTCCGTATATCTGCAATCTTGAATAATCAGTGAATTAACTGATATCTATCACTCAGTACTCCAGGTGCCTCCAGTCTTAAAGGAGAACTTTGAGGGGTGTGCTTTTCACTCACCTCATAGTTCTAGCCGACCTGTGACAATGAGACTGTCACAGGTCGGCTCAGTAGATCGGGAGGTGAGCGAACACATCCCGGCGTTCGCTCACCTCTCGATCCTGTCACGGCTCTCTGCCGTGACAGTGGAGGGGCTGGATTCCCCCCTCCCCGCTCTGATCCTCCAGCGCTGACTGGCGAAACGGACGGGGGCGGGTACAGCTGGCTCTGCCTCTGTCGGGATCCGCTTCAGCTGCGGCTCGCGGTATACTGCGGCATCTCAGTATACCGCGAGCTAGAGGCTCGTCGTATACTGAGCCCAGGGTGACAGGAGGACGCTAGTTTGTGTCCTCCCGTTACCCTAAGGAGAAGTATGGGGAAAAGCCCTGACCCCATAGATCTCCTTTAAGGTAAGTCAAAAGTCAATTCACAATCTCCTCTCCAGGGATTTAAACTTGCTTCCATCTATGGTCTTGAACTTGGTGTAGATGGAGATCCCACCAACAAATAAGCATGTTCTTGTACCAGAATATAAATGTGCAAGGCTCTGGAAAGAGGAAAAAAATCATCTCATAGTATAATAGATTTATTATACAGAAAACAAGGTTAAAACAGCAGGGAACACTCACAGAACTATTGGATGATCACATGTGTACAGAGCCTCAGTCAGCTAGTAATAGAATGTCTCATTCACTATAACGTATGTACCAACGTGTCTCCATGCCCAACCTGAGATGTTTTATCAGCTGGTCATATGTACACAAACGAGTTACATAGTAGCACAGGTGTTACCATATAGACAGGCAGAGAAGTAACTACAGGTCATGGGGCTCATAGCAAAATGTTGATGGGACTCCCCGGCAACCTCCCTACTGTCATTGATCTTACAAACATATGTCTGAATTGTCTTATGTCTAAATCAAGGACAGGTAGCATGCAATTGTCTTTAAACTGTGGGGTTTTTAATTGTAGGACTACAAACAGCTGTCGGTTTTTAGCTGAGACACTCTGGGATTTTTACAGTCTGAGGAAGGTAATTTCGGTGCTGGCTGGGATGACCAGAAGCTCTGAGGGCAATAAATCTACCTTACTAAGACAGTTAAAAAGCCAGTATAACCATACAGGTTATGGTGAGGAAGGACTAAAGGAATACAAAAAGACGGAATATGTGCATAGCACAGAAAAGCCTCATTTATCACTTGGTATTCACAGGTCCATCACATATCGCAAAAGTAAGAGGAATATTTCTAATTTCAGGACAGTGGGTGGAGCCATGCAAATTGTTGATTTCTGCACCATCAGCCAGAAGCAATGGTGTGTAGGGCAGAACAATACCCAATATTACAGAGCCTTGTCTTATCTTTGGGATTTGTTATGGAATGAGATAATATATAAATATCTTCTCTTCCAAGAAGGCTTTACTGTGCTAAGCTTGCAAAGGGAGATCTGTGTCTAGGGGCAATGCCTGAGAAGTCTCCTGCTGTACGTCTGACATTACCTCTTCTAGAAATAGAATGTCACAGGGGGCACATGGTCAATGTGAGCAGAAACCCATAATAATACATTGATAGATATGTGTTATCTTCACAGATTATTTTTATGTTTAAATTACCTCAATGACCACCCTAAAGGGGCCCCCTTCCAACTCCGGGCCCCATAGCAGTTGTTTGAGTTGCTATGGCTAATATGCCACTGTATAAATCTACTGTACATATTCAGCACATATGTATTTCAACTGCGTGTTTCACTTCCTAGAGTTCAAGCTTAAAATAATAAGACATCCTAAAATATATATATATATATATTACTAGCAAGATAGCAAGATTTTAGCATGGAAGCTGAACGCTGGTTGCCTTACAGAACAACTTGGGAATTAGGTGTCTCCAGATATCAGAGCTTGGAAGTGTCTTCCGTTATTATTGACTTGAAGTGTACGTCATGTTTCTGGGCCTCAAGTTCACCGTAATGTCACTGCATAAGGTACAAAGACACCGTACTGCAGCAGGAGTGACATGTGGATACATTTTCCAGAGAAATTGATTCTGGATGATGAGGTAGATTGTTGAAAAAAGTTTTTTTTAGGCAAAATATAAGCAGTCATATAAAATACTGTTCCTAATGTCCATTGTCAGGAATGCCATAACGGAGAAATCTACAAGCAAATCAATGAATAGGATTGGATTAGGTAATTGTTTTAAAACTTTTGAATCATCATCATGAAGAACGTTTTAGAACCTGTGATGGAGACAGTAAATCTAACCTCCGGTTTTATCCTTCTGGCCTTTGTAGACTTTCAATACAACCGTGCTGCTTTCTTCTCCACCATTCTGGTCATATATGGACTCACATGGACTGCTAACATACTTTTACTGAGTGCTGTTAAACTTTCTCCACAGTTGCACACACCTATGTACTTTTTCTTAGGAAACCTGTCAGTGGTGGACATCTCTTTCTCTACAGTGACGGTTCCCAAGTTACTGTCCTGCATTCTTCATAGAGGAACCTCCATTTCCTTCCTTGGCTGTTTCCTGCAGGTGTATTTCTTTGTGTTTCTGGGCACCAATGAGAGTTTTCTTTTGTCAGTCATGGCCTTTGATCGATATTTGGCTGTTTGTATCCCTTTACGCTACATATCATTAATGAATGGTAAGGTTATGGTCATGCTGAACATTAGTTGCTGGGTGGCCTCATCTGTGCATTCATTATTGCACACTTATATTCTGTCACAAATAAAATACTGTGATGACAGACTAATCCACCACTTTTTCTGTGACGTGACATCACTCATCAAGCTGTCCTGCTCAAGTACTACACTAGCTGAGCTCCTAATATATACAGAAGGTTCTGTGGTTATTATTTTTCCTTTCCTTTTGATACTCATTTCCTATATGCTTATTGCTTTGGCTATAGCGAAAATGAAGAACGGCAGTAATCGAAGCAAAGCCTTTTCTTCCTGTTCCTCTCATCTCATGGTCATTTGCTTGTTCTATGGCACTGTAAGTTTCATTTACATCCGTCCTTCATCGAGTTACTCCTCCCAGTATGACCGCATTGTTAGCATGGCTTACTCCATCATCACACCTATGCTGAATGCTTTTATTTACAGTCTAAGGAACCAAGATGTGAAACAGGGTGCAAAGAAACTCATCATGCAATGCTTTTCTTCCAGCTAAGCTAATAAACTATCTGCTCTTGTTCTCTGATACTGAGGGGGATTTGTATCCATTACACATTGTCAATTATCTCCCAACATGTCCTCTGTAATCCCAGGCCAAAGTGATCTGCCCATTCAAACTTCTTCCATAACATTATGCTGGACCATCTACATCTCATATTTTCCAACTATACTTCTAACAACTAAAGCTCTCCCATAGCAATGTGTTCTGGAATAGACACCTCAGAGCTACCATCTGGACCATAATATCTCTTTTCCAGACATGTGCCTCACAAACTACAAATTTATTTCCCAAAACATCTCTCCAAACAAAGTTCTTCAACCATAATTGACTACACAGTACACAATGAACATTCATACTGAAACATCTTTCACCAACTTCTGCCATCACAATATCCTCCACAACTGACATCTTAGACAGCCAAGCATTGCCTTTCATAGCTTCTTGAAGAACTGACATATGAGGCTTACCACCTAGACAGGACTTTTCTCTACAGTTCTGACATAAAGTGGTGAGCACCAGGAGGCATTGTCACACCTCAATGTATAATGTTATGTCATACTGTTAGTGTCGAAACTACCAGGGTCGCAGCCACGACTGGGCGCTGGATTTCCGCCACTTAGAGGGGGCCCAGGACAGGTGGACAGGGCCCATAGTAACCGCTGATTACCAGGATATTTAATATCCCGGTAACCGCTAATACCAGTACCAGGACCTCTTCTTCCTGTCCTGGGCCCTGCATGCTTCATCCCAACATGTCCTCTGTAATCCCAGGCCAAAGTGATCTGCCCATTCAAACTTCTTCCATAACATTATGCTGGACCATCTACATCTCATATTTTCCAACTATACTTCTAACAACTAAAGCTCTCCCATAGCAATGTGTTCTGGAATAGACACCTCAGAGCTACCATCTGGACCATAATATCTCTTTTCCAGACATGTGCCTCACAAACTACAAATTTATTTCCCAAAACATCTCTCCAAACAAAGTTCTTCAACCATAATTGACTACACAGTACACAATGAACATTCATACTGAAACATCTTTCACCAACTTCTGCCATCACAATATCCTCCACAACTGACATCTTAGACAGCCAAGCATTGCCTTTCATAGCTTCTTGAAGAACTGACATATGAGGCTTACCACCTAGACAGGACTTTTCTCTACAGTTCTGACATAAAGTGGTGAGCACCAGGAGGCATTGTCACACCTCAATGTATAATGTTATGTCATACTGTTAGTGTCGAAACTACCAGGGTCGCAGCCACGACTGGGCGCTGGATTTCCGCCACTTAGAGGGGGCCCAGGACAGGTGGACAGGGCCCATAGTAACCGCTGATTACCAGGATATTTAATATCCCGGTAACCGCTAATACCAGTACCAGGACCTCTTCTTCCTGTCCTGGGCCCTGCATGCTTCATTCTGCTTCCGTGAAGAATGATCGAGCCAGCGCAGCAGCCAATGAGTGGGAAGCGCGTTATCCCCGCCCCCTCATCACACAGAACGGCTGCCGACCGTAGAACTGCCTGTGTTCTATGAAAAGCTCCAATTCCCTGGGTATCAGAGGCGTGCTGCTGACATGAAGAGGGAGTTATATGGACCTGAGATTATGAAGGGGACATGTGAGAGGAGAGTGTGGGGTCAGGGAACTGAAAGCTGGGGACGAGAAGGGGGGAAGCTGGGGACATGGAAGAGGAGGGGATTTGGTTTGAATTTCTTTTTTTGGGGGCTACATTTTTTTAAGTATCTAATCCTTTTCCGGGGGGAGGGAGGGGGCCTTCATGGATTCTTGCACCGGGGGCCTTGAGGTCACTTGTTACGCCTCTGCATACTGTCAATTGTTGGTTTAGGGTGTGATGTAATCTATTTTCTCTGTTAGACTTATACATGCGATTCTGATGCCTCCAGCTATGTCTTTACTTTGCCATGTTTCCAACCCTGGAGCAAGATTGTTGCCTCCACTAGATCCTCTATATCCTTGGTTCTCAACTGGTTGGATGTGACCAAAAATTGGGTGGCGACCCTGTATTCAGTGGGTCACTGCATGCCTTCCACTATTCTAGGGGAGAGGCTCTTCAGCCTCCCCCTAGTGCAGAACTGTCAGCTCTTGCACCAAGCAGCCATTAAAAATATGCTGTCCAAGTGTCAGCTTGAGGTGGAGTGGGCTGGGTTCATGGCCACAAGGGAGCTCAATCCATACCTGCATTGCTTACAATGTCCTGTGGAGTACACCTGTAGAGGTGCCTGGCCTGGAGTGACTCCAGTTCTTGCAAGGTAGGGAAACTGGGTGGACCTTAAAAAAAGTGGAGTGTGTATGTGTGTGTGTATGAAGTAATTACACTGAGTAATTTTCTTTGATTGCATACAAATCCTACGGCAGACCATGTAAGGCCCCTTTCACATGGGCAGTCTCTTCGGGCCGCCTGTCAGTTAATAAGGCGGACCCAGCCAGATGCCCAATGTTAGTTTATGGGCAGCCATGTGTAGATAGACGGGCTTTCATTTACAGCAGGTTATCCCCAACTCTGGCCAGAAAAACAAACGGATCAGAGATCCGATTTGCCGGACCTGAACGTGTTGGATTGGGGTTAATGTGATGTAAATGGACGCATGCCCTTCTACTTATGATTGCCCATAGATCAATAATCAGTCATTTCACTTTTTTCTTCCATCTTGAGATGGAGGAAAAAAATGGATGGACACTGATTTCACATCCGCTCTGTACTGCTCTGATCAGGAGGTGATCCATACACAGATCCCTTCCTGATCAGCCCGTTAGAAAGGGGCCTAAACCATTCAGCACAACTATCATAAAAGACTTACATCACAAGAGAAATGTATGGGATGCCAAAGTTGATGTCCTTTTGAAAATCTTAGTTGCCTGGCTTTCATTCAGATTCAATTCCTTCAATGGTTTTGTTCCCTGACTGGTAACTATTTGCGCTGTTTCAAAATAGCGCCCTTTTCAGCTGGTCACGTGACTGCCATTGAAACAACAGCAGAATCAGCGTCATCTAGCTTATCCTTCCTCCGCAGACCTTAGCTCCAGAAGGAAAAACAGGGTACCTCTATACAACTACAATTGGCTAAAGTACTAACAGTAATGTGCAGAGTCTCTGGTAGCTAGAGGCACAGCGGGTACACTTGGACATACACAGGAGCACAGGGGGTACACTTGGACATACACAGGAGCACAAGGGTACACAGGAGCACAGGTGTACACTTGGAGATATGGAGGAGCACAGGAAGTACACTTGGAGATACAGAGGAACACAGGAGGCACACTTGTAGATATGGAGGAGCACAAGGGTGCATTTGGAGATATGGAGGCGCATAGAGCCATACTAGGGGCACCCTTGGAGATACAGAGGAGGTTCTTCAGTGGCTCTCCTTGCTCTCTCTCTGGCTGAGGACTACCTGTATGTAGTAATTAGACTTTACTTAATGTTAGTGATTTTGACACTGTATATGCTATTCAAGTATATAGATCTATTGGTCTATCTATCTATCTATCTATCTATCTATCTATTGATCTAGCTATATACTGTATATTCTTGTTTGTTTTTATGTGTTCCAGATTGAGGGTTGGGGCGGTTGCTAACATCTTTTACCCATATTAATGGGTAACAATAGAGAAAGGATGGTGAACAGATTCCTAGTAATTTTGCATCAGACAATGAAAATCATATCACAGGTAGAATATATTATTATTATTTTTAGTATTTACTACAATCCTCCTCGGTAAACACCGAATCAAACACACCAGAGAATTCTTAAAACACAATTAATTAGGTGAAGCAATATTCGAAGGTGACACCCAGTTCCCAGAATAAAAGGAAGGCATACACTATATATAGAGAGCTGCCTTTGTCTGGTAGATTTCTTTATTCCTTCATGGCCTGGTAAGTGACACAGGGATAAAACTAAAAAACTGGGGGAATCAGGAGAGATTTTAACTACAAATCAAGACAAGATGGTAAGGATCTATCCCTGCCCCGCCCCTGCCCTGCCCCGGAGGGCTTACAATCTAAAAGGGAGGTAGCTGTGTGGGGGATGAATTGTTTGAGAATGTGATGGTTCAGTGGTTAGGTTGAGGTGGGAAATTATGCTCTGCTGGGTCTGTTGAACAGGCGCAATCACTTACCACAGGATTGTATTGTCCAAACTGAAGTATAATGAAGGGAGGATTAGCACCAGGCAGTCCTTCAAGAAGTAGATTTATTCAGCTGGCCAGGAAAAAGCAGCAATTCAGGAGGGTTCAAAGAATATGTGCTTGTACAAGGATTTATAAAGATTTAAACAATAGAACCATATGTGATACCTTCAATTATCTCCAAAAACTAGATAATGATGTCACCCTTTACTCATATTAGCAAGTGCCAAGAACATTAGATGGGTCTTGTCTTCATAAGACTCCCTTATATCAGGTTTAGAGGACAGTTAGTTAGTTCATTTAGCCAAGGTCAGAAAATGTGTTTATGACCTATTGTCATTGAACTCTTCTAACCTTGATTGACAAAGCCTAAATACCCTACATGCACTCTAGCAACCCCAACCTACAAACCCTTAATACCCTACATGAACTCTAGCTACCTCAACCTACAAATCCTAAATTCTCTACATGAACTCTAGTTACCTCAACCTACAAAGCCTCAATGTCCTACAAGGATTCTAGTTACCTTGAATTACAAACCTAAATGTCCTACACCAACTCTAGGTACCTTGGCCTACAAACCTAAATGTCCTACATGGACTCTTGTTACCAGAAACCTATAAAGCTAAATGTTGCTTATTCATACAACTTATTACATATGTATTATATGTCTATCAGGTGTTTCCACCATAAGTCAGGATAATATCTATAACTATAATAGTTTGGTAATATACTGTATTGCTAATGATTAATATACACATATTATTTACACAAATATACACTATAAATTGTGCAATATATAAATGTAAAATATAAATGCAGGACTAATCAGTCCACTTATTCATTATCATCTACAATATATTACTAATACTAGAATTTAGCTTAAATGTATATATTACTGTATATGTGAAATGCTCTGCAAGGCTAAAGCTGGTCATATATTGCTTAGATTTTCAAAATCATTTTTGTAAGAAAGAACTTTAATTTGACTTTCACATCAGACCAAAAAAGAGGGAAGACAGAGAGGGACAACGTTCCAATAGTGGGACAGTCCTTTAAAATGAGGGACAGTTGTGGGGTATGCACTTGGACTGGACGAGGGAGGGACAGAGCTCTCATCTAATCACAGACGGGAGGTGACCAAGCTGTATTATTTAGTTGCAGTAAAGAAAGGTAGGGTCACCAACATGGATCTGCAGTCTGGCAACTGGCAGGACAGAAATACAAATCCGTATTACAAATCAAACTGCAAAAAAATATAATAATAACAGGCAACGCACACATCAAGAACATGCAAACAAAGTAGAAAAAGCAAGTCTGTAAATCATACAAAATAAGAAATGAAACAGTCCGTATCTCGTATTGTCCGTATATTTGCAAACTTGAATAATCAATGAATTCACTGATGTCTTTCACTCCGTACTCCAGGTGCAAACCCACCACCTACTGGACTGGAGGTCACCAAATTAAAATGACCTCCTGTTTTAAGGAAAGTCAAAAGTCACTTCACGATCTCCTCTCCAAGGAATCAAACTTGCTTCCATCTATGGTCTTGAACTTGGTGTAAAAGGAGATCCCACCAACAAATAAGCATGTTCTTGTAACAGCATATAAATGTGCAAGGCTCAGGAAAGAGTATAACAATCATCTCATAGTATAATAGATTTATTAGGCAGAAAACAAGGTTAAAACAGCAGGGAACACTCACAGAACTATTGGATGATCACATGTGTACAGAGCCTCAGTCAGCTAGTCTAAAATGACAATTTGTTTCCATCTAATTGCTTTGTCCTTTGCATCTCGCCAATTGTTTTTAGCATCTCAGATCTCAGGGCCTCAGTATATATCCTAGCAACCAACCCCACCCCCACCCCCACCAACTTCTACCACAGCAAGCAAATGCTGGAAAGGGTAGTGAATAGTCAGAAAAAGAACTAACAACAAAAGTAGTAATAATGATGACCATCGCAATATGTTGCAGCATAAGATCATTGTTAGTACTTCTGAACATAGTGATTGTACAGTATAGCCCTCATACAAACTGAATTAAACTGTGAGGGCTTTAATTGCAGAACTACAAACAGCTTCCAGCTTTGACACTCTGGGATTTTTAAAGCCTGAGGAAGACAGGCATACAGGGCTAGTTTCGGTGCTGGCTGGGATGACCAATAAATCTACATCACTAAGATGTTAAAAAAACAGTATAACTATACAGGTTATGGTGAGGAAGGACCAAAGGAATAAAAAAAAAAAACCAGAATAAGTGCATAGCACAGAAAAGCCTCCTTTAAAGCCTTGGTATTCACAGGTCCCATTCCATCACACATGCCAAAAATAAAAGGAGTATTTCTCATTTCAGGACAGTCAGCAGAGCCATGCAAATCATTGCTTTCTGTTCCATCAGCCAGAACCAGGCAGTATAACCTAATATTATAGATCCTTATCTTATTTTTGGGATTTGCTATAGAATGAGATATGTGAATATTTTTTGTTCCAAGAAGGCTTTACTGTGCTAAGACAGGTAAACAAATTCTCCTTCACAGCCTGCAAAGAGAGATCTGTGACTAGGGGCAATCACCGAGAAGTCCCCTTCTGCACATCTGACATAACATAACCTCTTCTGCAAATGGAATGTCACAGGGGGTACATGGTCAATATTAGCACCAACCTCTGCAACCTTTAAAAATACACTCATAGATACAGTATGTGTTGTCACAGTTTTATTATGTTTAAATTACAAATACCAAAAAGAAATAAACGGGGCTTTGTAGGTGACTCATAAACAATGCTGCTTTTAGATGTGTGGTATGTTTTTTATATGCCACTTTTTGCTAATCATGGAATTATGTTATTAAATATGAATTTTACTATACAAGAATGAGTCATGTGACATTATGTCTAACTGCATTTCCTTGCATTGTTTATGAGTCACCTACAAAGCCCCGTTTATTTCTTTTTGGTATTTACGATTGTATTTAGGGGTGGTGTCTCTGTTTAGTGCTGATCCCTACATTTTTCTTATGTTTAAATTACCTCAATAACCACCCTAGTGGGGCTTCCTTCCAACCCCAGGCCCCATTGCAGTTATTTGGATTGCTATAGCTATTATGCCAATGTATACTGTGAAAACAGCACCTACATATTTAACACATATAGTACGTGTTTCAATTGTGTGTTTCGCTTCCTAGAGTTCAAGCTTAAAAGAATAAGACATCGTAAAAAGATGTTAAAAAGACATCATAAAAAGAATAAGACATCGTAAAAATTAATATCAAGAAAGTAAGAATTTACCATAGAAGCTGAACGCTGGTCACCTTACAGAGCAACTTGAGAGTCAGGTGTACGCAGACACTCTGCTGGATACCAGAGCTTGGAAGTGTCTTCCGTTAGGATTGACTTGAAGCTTACTTCATGTTTCTGGGCCACAAGTTCACTTTATTGTCACTGCATCAGGTACAAAGACACCGTACTGCAACAGGAGTGAAATGTGGATACATTTCACAGAGAATTGATTCTGGATGATAATATTTTAGAATCTATGAGATGGAGACAGTAAATCTAACCTCCGGTTTTATTCTTCTGGCCTTTGTAGACCTTCAATACAACCATACTGCTTTCTTCTCCACCATTCTGGTCATATATAAACTCACATGGACTGCAAATGTACTTTTACTGAGTTCTATTAAACTTTCTCCACAGTTGCACATACCTATGTACTTTTTCTTGGGGAACCTGTCAGTGGTGGACATCTCTTTCTCTACAGTGACGGTTCCCAAGTTACTGTCCTGCATTCTTAATAGAGGAACCTCCATTTCCTTCCTTGGCTGTTTCCTGCAGGTGTATTTCTTTGTGTTTCTGGGCACCAATGAGAATTTTCTTTTGTCAGTCATGGCCTTTGATCGATATTTGGCTGTTTGTATCCCTTTACGCTACATATCGTTAATGAATGGTAAGGTTATGGTCATGCTGAGCATTACTTGCTGGGTGGCCTCATCTTTGCAATCATTATTGCACACTTATATTCTGTCACAATTAAAATACTGCGATGACAGACTAATCCACCACTTTTTCTGTGATGTGACATCACTCATCAAGCTGTCCAGCTCAAGTACAACGGTAGCTGAGCTCCTAATGTACACAGAAGGTTCTGTGCTTAATGTTCTTCCTTTCCTTTTGATACTCATTTCCTATATGCTTATTGCTTTGGCTATAGCGAAAATGAAGAACGTCAATAGTCGAAGCAAAGTCTTTTCTTCCTGTTCCTCTCATCTCATGGTCATTTGCTTGTTCTATGGCACTGTAAGTTTCATTTACATCCGTCCTTCATCGAGTTACTCCTCCCAGTATGACCGCATTGTTAGCTTGGCTTACACCATTATTAGTCCTATGCTGAATGCTTTTATTTACAGTCTAAGGAACCAAGATGTGAAACAGGGTGCAAAGAAACTCATCATGCAATGCTTTTCTTCCAGCTAAGCTAATAAACTATCTGCTCTTGTTCTCTGATACTGAGGGGGATTTGTATCCATTACACATTGTCAATTATCATTCAGCAAGTTTATTTTATTGAGTAGTATGTTGAATTTAGCATTCCTTGTTACATATATAAAATGTCTTCTGTAATCCAAGACCAAAATGATCTGTCCATTTAAACTTCTTCCATAACCTTATGCTGGACCATCTACATCTCATATTTTCCAACTATACTTGTGCAGCAAGTCTGTAGAGAAAACAAGGGAAGGATCTACTCAACAACCCAAGCTCTCCCATAGTAATTTGTTCTGGAACGGACACCTCAGAGCTACCATCTGGACCATAACATCTCTTTTCCAGACAAGTGCTGTTCTGGAAATTAATATACGCTCCTGCGCATAGAAATCCGCTGCGCTAAAAAGCACAGTTCTCAGCTCTTTTTGTATAGTATCATCGAGCGCGCTCGGCTGTACCAAGTAAAAACAGACACTCACTGTTGTCACGTTGGATCCTCGGTATATAGTCCTCCCTAGTGGATTGAGATCCGTTTATTTATAGCACACAAAGGGAGGAAGTGCTGGCCCCAACAGCCAATCAATTCCTCAATACATTAACATAACACAGAGTCAGCCAATGAGACACATGTATACATTTGAATAAACAATACAAAGGGGAGTATATGCTCGTGCATGAGCAGTAGCAATGTGCACAGCTCTCAGCTGCTAGTGCATGAGAACGCCATGCACACTAGTTAAACCATGTGCAACGGAGTTCTCGCCAAAACACTACACAAAGGAATCACTGATAGTGGACGCCGCTCTGACCAGACCAGCGCATATATTTCCGCCGTTACCATTGGTGCGAATTCTATCCAGCTTTGCTCAATGAGCAATGCCTAATAGGATTATAGTACAATTCCTGTGAATGTGAGTTTATCTGCAAGGACAACGCCATATGATTTACAGTGCGTTGATCAGACGCACCAAAAAGACACGAGCTTATGTTCCTTCATAAAGGCAGATATGTATCCAAATGATACTGTGTTCTCAAAGCCAATGCATCCACGCCAAGCGAACAAATCACTTCCATACACTTGCGAAGAGGACACAGCTCCGCAATGCACATTAATCTGCCCCGGACAACAGTCCAGCGCATAGCACATGGACCATTCGCCGGCGGAGATCTCTGCGCACAACGGTCGCTTCTCCCCATCCACAGGAAGATATCCCCTCTAATGGTTTACACTCAGTGCTGATTAATCCTGGCCACGCTTCATAGAGCATAGCCCAGCAAACCGGACACTGAGAGACATGATGACAATATTCACATATATAATATACTAAAAACCCATCCTAATAAAATTTCCACAACAGTGCCTCATAAACTACAAATTTATTTCCCAAAACATCTCTCCAACCAAAGTTCTCTAACCATAATTGACTACACAATGAACACTCAGGCTACTCAGACTGAAACATCTTTCACCAACTTCTGCCATCACAATATCCTCCACAACTGACATCTTAGATAGCCAAACTTTGCCTTTCATAACTTCTTGAAGAAGTGACATATGAGGCTTACCACCTAAACAGGAGGTCTACCGTTCTGGCATAAAGTGGTGAGCACCAGGAGGCATTGTCACACCTCAATGTATAATGTTATGTCATAATGTCAATTGTTGATTTAGGGTGTGATGTAATCTATTTTCTCTGTTAGACTATACATGCGATTCTGATACCTCCAGCTATGTCTGCCATGTTTCCAACCCCGGAGCAAGATTGTTGGCTCTACTAGATCCTCTATATCCTTGGTTCTCAACTGGTGGGATGTGACCCAAAAGTGGGTGGCGACCCTGTATTCAGTGAATCTTCGTTTTTATTTTTCAGAAGTCACTCAAAGTAGAATCAAGCGCTTTCGGGGCCGCGCAGGGTCCCCTTCATCAGGCTTATAGTTCACTTTAAGCCTGATGAAGGGGACCCTGCGCGGCCCCTAAAACGTTTGATCCTACTTTGAGTGACTTCTGAAAAATAAAAACGAAGATTCATTGAATATTGACGTGTTTGTCATGCTGGTGTGCTGGTGACATCTCTTCATAACAAACTTTCAGTCACTGCGAGCACCCATTTTTTGCCTATGGGAATTCCGGTAAGGTGTGCTACAGGTCTTTGGACATTTGTACCTGTGTTCAGTGGGTCGCTGCAAGCCTTCCACTATTTTAGGTGAGAGGCTCTTCAGCCTCCCCCTAGTGCAGTACTGTCAGCTCTTGCACCAAGCAGCCATTCAAAACATGCTGCTCGACTGTCAGCTTGAGGTGGAGTGGGCTGGGGGCATGGTCACAAGGGAGCTCCATCCATACCTGCATTGCTTACAATGCCCTGTGGAGTACACCTGTAGAGGTGCCTGGCCTGGAGAGACTCCAGTTCTTGCAAGGTAGGGAGACTGGGTGGACCTTAAAAAGAAGTGGAGTGTGTATGTGTGTGAGTGTGTGTGTGTGTGTGTGAGAATGTGTGTGTGTGAGAATGTCTGTGAGTGTGTGAGAATTTGTCTGTGGTTGTGTATGTGTGTTTTTGAGGACCCGTTCACACTAGTACAGTACGGTAATCGCATTGTGTTAACACACTGTAATATGCAATTGCACCTATCATGCATTCTGGTGTGGGAGGTGTGTTGCGTTGCCATTCACTTGAATGGTACCCCAAACACACCTCACGCCCACAGTTTGTAAGCCGGCACCGAAATGCCTGGTACCCTCATGCCGTGCGTTCCATTGCAGTGTGACTTGGGTCACGACCTAATGACCGAGGACAAATGTGGGTACTGAGGTTACACATGTTGAGAACCACTGCTTTATATCCTGTCCTTCCAGAAAGTTCCCTGTGGAGCAATAGGCGGAGGGAGGGACATGACTGAGGCAGGTCAGACCTGAACAAGGAGGAGTTAGGTAAGTATTGGAAGGAAGGGTGTTTTGTCGGTTGGGGTTTGAAAAGGTGGGAGGGAGGGACAGCTAGCATAGTGATAGGTGGGCTTAGCTTGGGGGGTGGAGTTAGGGGGCCATCTTACTGTACAGTGTGAGGTAGGGAACCATTTTAGGTGGGAGAGAAAAGAAATCAGTCCCACCCACCCTCCCCGTTAGTATTTTAGCTTGTTGTTTTTGTTTTTTATGTTTCATAAGAGTTAGTTTCCGCAAGTGTGGAACTGGGGGAGGAGGGATACAATTTTTCTAGTTAGGGTAATGGGTATTTCTGTTCTGCGTTTAAGGTGGAGTTTGTGTTTTGGGAAATATGTCTGATTTAATTTTCTTCTAGGTTGGTCGTCCATTGGGCGGGTCCCTGGCGGTGCCATACATCGACGACGAAGAACTGGCTCTCCGCAAAGTGCAAAGGGGCGGAGTAGTAGGGAAGTGCCAATGGTGGGGCTACTGGGCTCTATAGCTTGGTAGCCAGTAAGAACTTGGGCAACTGTTGGTGGGCGTATCCACTCAGGCCAGGATATGGGCGGCCGGTGGCTGGTACAGTAAACAATGGGTCATGGTACACTCCCCGTAAGCGGTGAATGGTGTTTTTTTGGCACTCGTCAGGGACCGAAGCATTTTGTTCAGGCTACATAGTATGTTCTGCTATTTATGTTAAAATGTTTATATCGCTGTGGCCATTCAACCTTCCAATAAAATGTTATTACTTTACATATTTGTTGAAATTACTGTGTTCAGTATGTTATTTAGGTGGGAAGTGAGGGTTACTTGGCCTTGCAGTCAGTTATGTATAACGGGTGTTCTCAACTTTATTTATGTTGAGTAATGTATCCCTCTAGCTCTGCCGAGACTAACAGACCAGAAATGAAATTTGTGAGCTCTATGGAAAGGACAATACATTACATTACAGATGTCTTCCTGACACTGAGTAATTTTCTTTGATTGCATGCAAATCCTACGGAAGACCATGTAAGGCCCCTTTCACATGGGCAGTCTCTGTCAGTTTATAAAGCGGACCCAACCAGATGCCCAATGTTAGTCTATGGGCAGCCATGTGTACATAGATGGGCTTTCATTTACACCCGGTTATCCCCGACCCTGGCCAGGTCCAGCAAAAACAAAAGGATCAGAGATATGATTTGCCGGACCTGAACGTGTCAGATTGGGAGTAATGTGATGAAAATGGACACATGTCCGTCTACTTATGATTGCCCATAGATCAATCAGCAGTAATTTCACTTCTTTTTCTTCCATCTCATGGAGGAAAAAAATGGATGGACACTGATTTCACATCCGCTCTGTACTGCTCTGATCAGGAGGGGATCCATACACAGATCCATTCCTGATCAGACCGTTAGAAAGGGGCCTAAACCATTCAGCACAACTATCGTAAAAGACTTACATCACAAGAGAAATGTATGGGATGCCAAAGTTGATGTCTTTTTGAAAATCTTAGTTGCCTGGCTTTCATTCGGATTCAATGCCTTCAATGGTTTTATTCCCTGACTGGTAACGTTTTCGCTGTTTCAAAATAGCGCCCTTTTCAACCGGTCACGTGACTGCCATTGAAACAACAGCAGAATCAGTGTCATCTAGCTTATCCTTCCTCCGGAGACCTCAGCTGCAGAAGGAAATGTGAGGGGACCTCTATACAACTGCAATTGCCTAAAGTACTAACAGTACTGTGCAGAGTCTCTGGCGGCTAGATCGGGGCACAGGTGAAGGATTGTGGCTTAAGTAGGGGCTCTGCGCAATCAAAACACTGTGGACAACTACAAATGCACACAGACAGACACTTGTTGGTATGGTGGTGCACATATGGAGATGCGCTGGTGGCACAGGGATACACAAGGAGCTATACACAGGCACATAGCGATATCCTAGAGAAATTGGAGCTACAGAAAAGCATAGGGGTACCCTTGGACATACACAGCAGCACACCTGACAATATGAAGAAGCACAGGAATACACTTGGGCATACACAGGAGCACAGGAGGTACACTTGGATATATGGAGGAGCATGGGGTAAACTTGGAGATATGAAGGAGCATAGGGGTACACTTAGAGATACAGAGGAGCACAGGAGGCACACTTGGAGCTATGGAGGAGCACAGGGGTACAATTGGAGACATGTAGGAGCACAGGGATACACTTGGAGCTATAGAGAAGCACAGGGGTACACTTGGAGATATGGAGGAGCTTAGGGGTGCACTTGGAGATATGGAGGAGCACAGGTGTGCACTTGGAGATATGGAGGCACATAGAACTATGCTAGGGGCACAGGGGTACCCTTGGAGATACAGAGGAGGTTCTTCAGTGGCTATCTCTCCTCGCTCTCTCTCTCTTGGCTGTCTCTCCTCGTTCTCTCTCCTGGCCGTCTCTCCTGGCTGTCTCTCTATCCCTCTCTCTCTCTCTCTCTCTCTCTCTCCCTCTCTCTCTCTCTCTCTTCTGGCTATGATACTGTTTAGCATTTCTAACATTCATTTCAAAGCTGTAAATATAATGTGTTATGTCACTTGTAGTTTTAGAGAGAGGCCTGGAACATAACTCCCTCATTTCCCGATAACTTACATTATATACAGGGGTTTCAATTTACCTTGGTTTCTGTTTGCAATCATTCCATCCTGAACCTAAGTGTAGTGTAATTTGAGGGCTACCTGTATGTAGTAATTAGACTTTACTTAGGGTTAATGTTAGTTAATTTGACATAGTGACTTTGACACTGTATATGCTACTCAAGCATAAAGATCTATTGATCTATCTATATACTGTATATCCTTGTTTGTTTTTATGTGTTCCAGATTGGGGGTGGGGAGGGTTGCTAACATCTTTTACCCATATTAACGGGTAACGATAGAGAAAGAATGGTGAACAGATCCCTAATAATTCTGCAATATATTATTATTTTTAGTATTTACTACAATCCTCCTCGGTAAACATCGGAGCAAACACACCAGAGAATTCTAAAAACACAATTAATTAGGTGAAGCAATATTCGCAGGTGACACGCAGTTCCCTGAATACAAGGACGGCTTACATTATATATAGAGAGCTGCCTTTGTCTGGTAGATTTCTTTGTTCCTTCATGGTCTGGTAAGTGACACAGGGATAACATTAAAAAAATGGGGGAATCGGGAGAGATTTTAACTTCCTAGAAATGACTGGCAGAATGGCACTAGTGGTTTGCCAAGAGGGTGGAAATGTATAAAATTATTAAAGAAAAATGTTGACAATTATTTATGGAAGCCCCAACCTGAAATTATTATTATTATAGAGGATTTTTATAGAGCCATCAGTTTGCACAGGTTAAAACAGCAGGGAACACTCACAGAATTATTGGATGATTACATGTGTACAGAGCCTCAGTCAGCTAGTAATAATGTCTCATTCAGTATCCGGTATGTACCAACGTGTCTCCATGCCCAACCTGAGATGTTTTATCAGCTGGTCATATGTACACAAACGAGTTACATAGTAGAACAGTGATACCATATAGAGAGGCAGAGAAGTAACTACAGGTCATGGGGCTCATAGCAAAATTGAGATGAAGCCCCCCACCCCCGGCAACTCCCCCCCTACTGTCAATGATCTTACAAACATAGAATATGTCTAAATCAAGGACAGGTAGCAGGAGAGCTGCTACCTTTCAGTGCATTATTAGTTACTAGAGCTGTGGAGAGAAGTTGTCAGGGAAGAGCCGGCATCAGGGCTTAAAATGAACATTTGTTTTCCTGTTTCCCATCTAATTGCTTTGTCCTCTGCATCTCACCAGTTGTTTTCAGCATCTCAGATCATAGAGCCTTAGCGTATATCCTAGCCCCCAACTTCTTCCACAGCAAGCAAGTGCTGGAAAGAGTAGTGAATAGTCAGAAAAAAGAACAAACAACAAAAGCCGTCGTAGTAATAATGATGACCTTTTATAAAGATAAATTCCCTTCAGCACAGGGAGATCCCACAATGGAGCTGAATAGCTAATAATTATAATATCAACATAGTAGTTTTATCAGAAAAATATATTTAATTAGAAAAATAGAGCAAACCACACAATACAAACATTTAAAATTTTAAAACCTACTAAGCTTCCCTACAATGGCTCAGTCCACATCACATAGTTGATGGTCAGTGATGTGTCCTTGTTTAAATAGAGGACAGGAATCACCAGCACTCAGTATTATTAATGAATATGTCCATTTATTGGACACATAGTCACAATAAAGAAAGCCAACGTTTCAGGGCCACGCAGGGTCCCTTCATCAGGGCCCTGATGAAGGGACCCTGCGTGTCCCCGAAATGTTGGCTTTTTATTTTTGTGACTATGTGTCCCTGATGAAGGGACCCTGCGTGGCCCCGAAAAGTTGGCTTTCTTTTTTTGTGACTATGTTTCCCTGATGAAGGGACCCTGCGTGGCCCCGAAACGTTGGCTTTCTTTATTGTGACTATGTGTCCAATAAATGGACATATTCATTGATAATACTGAGTGCTGGTGATTGCTTTCCTCTATCCTGTGTTTGCACGGCGCCGTTCGTGGTCATCACTGCGAGCACCACTTTTTATATAGGCTGTGAGCGTTGTAAGGAGTGCGGAGGGACCCTCAGTGTCGTCTCAGACACAGATTGTTTCTGAAGTGTCCAGTGTCCGTATGGACGTACTGGTCAGAATAGATAAATATTAACTCATTCCTTAGATCAGTGACACTTGATGTCCAGACCGCTGATATGGTTACAGCTCTTGAGTAAATGCAATAAGTATCAGTTTTCTCTGTTCGCCCTGTAAAGCTCCATTACGCCATCCAAACACATATAATGTGAGCCATGAGGGAGGCTTAGATCACGCTAACACTTGGCGCGTTTCCCCCCAGCACGGGGCTTCCTCAGAAGGGCGTGATCTTTTCCACTCGACAAAGGTGGTTTTTTTATCTCGCATCAGGTTAATTAATTTGGGTGTATCATGGGTGTATCAGAGTGGAGGGCAGCACTTGCTGCTTGAGCTCCATTAGTTGCCATATACAGGTGAAACTCGAATAATTAGAATATCATGCAAAAGTAATTGCAGTAAGTGCTGCAAAAGGGGCCCAAACCAAGTACTGAGTACATATGCATGCTGGTACTTTTCAGAGGTCCGATATTGTTCTATGTACAATCCTTGTTTTATTGATTGCATGTAATAATCTACTTTTTTGAGGTTGTGGATTTGGGGTTCTTGGGGTTTTCATGAGCTGTAAGCCATAATCATCACAATTATGACAAATCACGGCTTGAACTATCTTGCTTTGCATGTAATGAGTCTCTCTCATATATTAGTTTCACCTTTTAAGTTGCCTTAGTGAAATAAATGAACTTTGCACGATATTCTAATTATTCGAGTTTCACCTGTAAGCAGCATATAGTTAATCATCAGAGTCTTTTTCAAGAACTGTCTTCACTTCATAGAAGCAGTCCATATTTATTTTTCAAAAGTAGGGTAATAACAGCTAAATACAATGTACTCATAAAATCAAGTACCATAATGGCTAGTATATCCTGAGAGAATTATATTGTGAAATACTGTGAAAATAGCACCTACATATTTAGCACATATGTATTTCAACTGTGTCTTTCGCTTCCTAGAGTTCAAGCTTTAAAGAATAAGAGATCCTAAAAAGTTAAAATATATTAATATCAAGAAAGAAAAAATTTACCATGGAAGCTGAACGCTGGTCACCTTACAGAGCAACTTGAGAGTCAGGTGTACGCAGACACTCTGCTGGATACCAGAGCTTGGAAGTGTCTTCCGTTAGGATTGACTTGAAGCTTACTGTATGTTTCTGAGCCACACGTTCACTTTATTGTCACTGCATAAGGTACAAAGACACCGTACTGCAACAGGAGTGACATGTGGATACATTTTCCAAAGAAATTGATTCTGGATGATAATATTTTAGAATCTATGGGATGGAGACAGTTAATCTAACCTCCGCTTTTATTCTTCTGGCCTTTGTAGACCTTCAATACAACCATGCAGCTGTCTTCTCCACCATTCTGGTCATATATGGACTCACATGGACTGCAAATGTAGTTTTGATAAGTTCTATTACACTTTCTCCACAGTTGCACACCTCTATGTACTTTTTCTTGGGGAACCTGTCAGTGGTGGACATCTCATCTGTCCTGCATTCTTTATAGAGGAACCTCCATTTCCTTCCTTGGCTGTTTCCTGCAGGTGTATTTCTTTGTGTTTCTGGGCACCAATGAGAGTTTTCTTTTGTCAGTCATGGCCTTTGATCGATATTTGGCTGTTTGTATCCCTTTACGCTACATATCATTAATGAATGGTAAGGTTATGGTCATGCTGAACATTAGTTGCTGGGTGGCCTCATCTGTGCATTCATTATTGCACACTTATATTCTGTCACAAATAAAATACTGTGATGACAGACTAATCCACCACTTTTTCTGTGACGTGACATCACTCATCAAGCTGTCCTGCTCCAGTACAACACTTGCTGAGCTCCTAATATACACTGACGGTTCTGTGCCCATTGTTCTTCCTTTCCTTTTGATACTCATTTCCTATATGCTTATTGCTTTGGCTATAGTGAAAATGAAGAACAGTAATAGTCGAAGCAAAGCCTTTTCTTTCTGTTCCTCTCATCTCATGGTCATTTGCTTGTTCTACGGCACAGTAAGTTTCATTTACATCCGTCCTTCATCAAGTTACTCCTCCCAGTATGACCGCATTGTTAGCATGGCTTATACCATTATTACTCCAATGCTGAATGCTTTTATTTACAGTCTAAGGAACCAAGATGTGAAACAGGGTGCAAAGAAACTCATCATGCAATGCTTTTCTTCCAGCTAAGCTAATAAACTATCTGCTCTTGTTCTCTGATACTGAGGGGGATTTGTATCCATTACACATTGTCAATTATCTCCCAACATGTCCTCTGTAATCCCAGGCCAAAGTGATCTGCCCATTCAAACTTCTTCCATAACATTATGCTGGACCATCTACATCTCATATTTTCCAACTATACTTCTAACAACTAAAGCTCTCCCATAGCAATGTGTTCTGGAATAGACACCTCAGAGCTACCACTTGCACCATAACATCTCTTTTCCAGACAATGCCTCACAAACTACAAATTTATTTCCCAAAACATCTTTAAAACCAATGTTCTCTAACCATAATTGACTACACAACCTCCCCGTGCGATACCCACCTATAGGGCACGTGTCCCCACCTGGGACTGGTTTTATTAGAACAAGTGTTTGAGTCAGATTAGTGGCTGACTCTTTGAGAAGTCTGTTTCTCAGTTTTCTCTATACTCGTGTATATACTCTCTATATGTATTTTGTTTATTTCTTCTTTGTTTGCTTTTCCCCCTCTTCTCCTAGTATCAGTTCTCTTTACCCTTACTCTTCTAAAGCCCTCCCCCCCTCTCTACCCTTCTCGCCCCCTCCAAAATGGCATGTGCCCAACCACTTTCTTGGACCCTAACCTTGTGTTCCTATAATGTTAAGGGGTTAAATGGTCAGTCAAGGCGTGCTCAGATACTTAATGCCATGCACAAAATGAGAGTGGGTTTCTGGAAACCCATTTTCAAACGCACCATACTCCTTCCTGCCATAATCGCCACTATTCTCGCTGGTACCATAGTACGACTCCAGGTTGGAAGTCCGGTGTGTGTCCATTGTGGTGCACAATTCTCTACCCTTCCAGGTCTTGGAGGCCAAGGTGGACCCTAACGAGAGGTACACTTTTGTGAAATGTTCTATATGAGGGCAGGCCTTCACTGTAGCTAATGTATACTTACCCAATGTGAATCAGAGCACAACCGCACTTATATCTCTGCTAAAAGATTTTGCATTTGGCACTCTAATCCTTGCCGGGATATTTTAACTTGACTATAGACCCTGTCTTGGATTCATCTATTTGATGGTCTACTGTCGCCTTCAAAAAATTGAAAGCTCTTAAAAAAGCTTTGTTTAAACTTTACTGAATTGATGTATGGCGACATTTGAATCCCAGGTCTCGAAACGACACCTTTTTCTCATCTGTCCATCAGTCCTATAGACGCTCGGGCTATTTATTTGTGAGTCACCATGCCCTCGGATGGAACCTATAATGGCTCATAGAAACCATGGTCTGGTTGGACCATTCCCCGGTGAGATTGTCTCTTGAACCCCCTATCCCCTGACCCAGTGAGTGGACCTGGCGCCTTAGGAACTCGTGTATGGACGACCCAGTTGGCCATCATGTTGTGGCGGACGCTATTCAGTACTTTCTTGCAGACCACTCTCTGGACCCTATTCCTTTGCCTATTCAATGGGAAGCCTTAAAGTCAGTTATGCATGGGACTTTCAACAGGAAAGGATGTTCCCAAATCATTCACTTTAGATCATTTACATGCCCTTGAACTCCAATGTAGGACCACATTAGCCCAGAGGTACTGGTACTCCATGCCCAATCATACCATAATTATGCAGACAAAGTTTTTCACAGCTACTATGAGTATGGAGACAAGTGTAGTAGGCCTTTAGCTAGGGCACCTACCTAAGTTCCAGTTATTCAAACAAGAGATCACTCCTTGAGTCATCACCCTATCTACATTTTGGACATCTTTTGAGATTATTATTCTCATCTGTATAACATTCCTAGCCCTGATTCTTCCAACACTGATGACACTCTATATTCTCAAAAAGTCCAGTCTTATATTTGAGACACTCGCCTTCCTACATTGGATACTGCAACCTGTCAATCTCTGCAATTACCATTTACAGAGGATGAGTTGTGGATGGTCATCAAATCAAGGCCTCTAGGTAAAAGACAGTTTCAACCCAAAATTGTTCAAGAACTATCGGGACTCCTGTTCCCCCTTTTCACTAAAGTCTTTAATTCAATTTGCCTGGCACCCCTTTCCCGTCCCAAATCCTCAAAGCCCACATTTCTCCAATTCCTAAACCCGCCTTCTTTGGCTCCTTGGAAATGGTGATGGGATTGGGTAGAGACCTCTCTTTCAGTTTCCCATTCTGTTATCTACATATTCCCTTCTCCTATCCCCTCCTTTCTATTATATCGATACTTGTTCCAGGTCTTTCTTTTCTTTGGATCCCCATTCCGTCTCACTTACTCTTTTACCTTCTCTTGCTCCTTTCTCCTTTTCTTTCCTTCTCTCAATTGGCAAACATACTACTCTTCACTTTAATCCCCTTCTTTTTCTTTTATTTACGTGTGACTATGATGTGCTACTACTGCTGTCTAAAGTTTTTCTTACAAAAATTATCCTATAGGAGCCTACCCTCCTTCAGATTCCTGTTACCCAACAATATCTAGGTTCAGATAAGATGTGATTTACATTCTCTTTATGCACTTGTTATTATCCTTAGATTATCTATACTTGGTATATATTCGTGATTGTCAATTTTCACAAGATCCTTTGTAAATATTGTGGAATTGTGTGGCAATCCCACGGTAGAACTGGGGGTTGTAGTCACCCGGGACCCTCAGCCAGAGGTGCTGAGCGGTTCCAGGAAACAAATTCTTTTGCTGGGAAAGAACTGGATTTGCAGTTGTTTCCAGGTTTTCTGGATTTGACATGAGATCCTGGAACTGGGAGATTTCAAAGAGAATTGGGAGGGATGAAATCTCTATTCCTGGGTCCGTGGTTTAGTAGGAGCCAGCACCTACTAATTGCACACCTGTGCACAGTCCTTATAGAAAGGGTGCTGGCTTTCTGGCTCCAGCTGGGAAGAGGAACAGAGGTGTTCAGGAGTCAGGAACACTCCACCCAGAAGTCAGAGGGGAGCCAGGTGGCGGTGTGAGCTGCAGGCACACAACAGCCAAGCCAGGTATGGTGTATGTTGGAGGCACACAAGGAACAGCCTAGGAAGCTGGAAGGTTTGGAGAGCCAGGCACACAAGAGGAGTGTGTTGATATCAAAAGCTGCTGAAAGCTGCTGAATAGTACAGAGTATTTCTGAAGAGTTTGTGTTGAAGAAAACAGTGAAGTCCTGGGCCGGGGACACTGTGACTGAATGGGACAACCTGGGAATGGTGAGGTGATATGTTTATGGAAGTACACGCATACTTTGTTGTACTGCTGAAGAAAGCCATCTTTCTGTTACAAAATAAATAAAAGACTGTCCTTTTTTTGTGAAAACGGTTTCAAGACTGGTACTTAAGTGCTTGCCCTATGTGTTAAATTCCACAAATATCACACTATGTTATTATACTCTTTCATTGCTTCAGAAATATTATTTGTTACTTTATTTGATAATTAATAAACACAGATTTGACAAGTAAGTGAGTGAGATCAAAATTAACCTAATTGTATTCGAAAAGTGCCTCTCTGCTTGCTAGCCATAGCCTTTCACTTTTCCCACATAGGATATCGGCTCGGCCCCGATCCCGGGAGCTCCATTGCTGCTCCCTTTGGGTCGGAGGCGGTCCGAATTGCTGGTAAGCCAGCTCAGTAGTTACACCCGTACCCCTAATTGTCTCTTTTTTGCCCCACCCACACTTTTAACTCCCTCTCCCCCTCTACACCCCCACTTTATTGCAAACCTCTACCAGAGTGTCGTGACCCCGACCCTCCTGAGGGCCTTGGGTGCCCCACCCCCAAGCCGGGTATTGCCCCGAATCCTAGCACACTGGAGACTGACGCTGGAAGTCTCGCATCTTCACCCCTGTGCCACGGGTTTGATCTGGATCCCGGCACATACTTCTCTCTTTGTTTGACTGTATGTTTTCCCTGTATTGTTCCCACCCCTCGTCCAGAACTGAGGTTAATTTAGCGTTATTGATGCTAAGTATGTACTGCATATCTGGATGTCCCTTTGGGAAACTGTTTCTTTTTTGTATACAAGAAATGTAAATAAATAAAGAATTTATATAAAAAAATTTACCTAATTGTAAACAATGCAAATGATCCACATCTGGATATGCTTTGAGGAATGTTTGCATGGTCAGGTTTTCAATGCAGGCAAAGTAAGGAAGAAACAAAGTAATCTGTCATTGTGCATTGGCAGTAGCCTGTGGTGCCCTCTCACAGACAGTGTTGGAGACCAGGTAAAGGCTGAATAACTATGTGCCTTTTTTCCCCTAAGACCCAGGAGGTGAACTTTGGCTTGACAGTGTCTTACTTTGCAGGTCCCTCTGAGCTCCTTCTACCCAATTGCACGCACCCTAAGGTCACACCTTTTACTGATGGCTCTCTCAGTGTAAGCTCAGCAGTTAGATGACTGACCTAATAGGAAATTATGGATATGTATTTTCTATAGTTGTTGGTGCTGCTCCACATATTAGCTTTGCCGTGGGATTGGGCACAGAGTAAGACATTGAAGGAGTTAAACATATTTCTAGTGACATAGCTGTGCAGTGCAGGGACAGCTTAGGTGGAAAAGTATGTAGACTTTCCATGTACATAGTACAGTCCATAACTGACAAGGTTATTCAACAAAGGGTGAAGAGTTTGGAGAAGGCCGGAGAAGTGAACAATCTAGGGGCCAAAATAGCTGATTTGGAAAAAATATCCAATTCAGCTCACTTTCCAGTTCAGCAATGCTGTCCTAGATTGTTCACTTCTCCTGCCTCCTCCATACTCTTCACCCTTTTGTGAATAGCCCTGTTAGTGAATGGAGCTGGACACTACCAGTTGATAATGAGGGAGACTTAACACCGGTATCTTGGCCAAATGAGCATTTAATTGGCAGATCATGGGGTGTATGGGAACGTAATTTTGCTGTATGTGAAAAAACAGTCCACAATCAGGATGGAGCACCAGGGGACTTTCCTGAGATGGGCACATTATGGCTGAAGAAGAATCTTGACCTGTGTCGTGCAACATCGCTTAGTCATAAGGCTAACAACTCCACTCAAGGACGACGCTTATATTTTACTACATGTCCAATAAAAGACAAGTGGCTTCAGGTTATCTAATTTCAAAACACAATTCAATAACCAATCAAGCAACAGCAACCCATGGATAAAAACAACTTGTTTCAACATTTACAAACAAAAGTTACAATGTAACGTCTCAATGCAATATAATACATCTTATTAAAAAACATTTGATAGGTCAAGAATCGATGTTGGATGAGAAGACCTGACTCACAATTGGCATTGCAATTCATTCCAAAGGTGTTTAGTAGGGTTGAGTTCAGGGCTCTGTGCAGGACACTCGAGTTCCTCTACACCACACTCATCAAACCGTGTCTTTATGGAGCTGGCATTGTACACAGGAGACAATCATGGTGGAACAAAAAAGGGCCTTCACCAAACTGATACTACAAGGATGCCTTAAAGGAGAACTATGGGGTTAAGTTTTTTCCCCATAGTTCTCCTTAAGGTAACGGGAGGACAGAAACCAGCGTCCTCCCGTCACCCTAGGCTCAGTATACCGCGAACTGTAGCTCGTGGTATACTGAGACGCTGCAGTATACCGCGAGCAGCTGCTCGCGGTATACTGAGACGCCGCAGCTGAAGCGGATCCCGACAATTGTGCCGGGATCTAGTCCCAGAGCCGTGACAGGATCGAGAGGTGAGTGAACGCCGGTATGTGTTCGCTCACCTCACGATCTACTGAGCCGACCTGTGACAGTCTCATTGTCACAGATCGGCTAGAACTATGAGGGGACTAAAAAATCACTCACCTCATAGTTCTCCTTTAAATATATATTCATAGTATAGCACTAATAATACTTCTCCCTGAAACACTTTTACTCTTTATCTGTAAAAAATAAGTCAAGGCAACTGGACTTGCTGTATTTTTCTTGAAGACGTTTCACTGGACATCCAACCGGCTTTCTCACTTCAGAATGACTCGTGCAATAAATGATCTGGGAATAAATATGGTGAAGTAATTCTGGATCAAGAAAGCTGGTTGGATGTCCAGTGAAACGTCTTCAAGAAAAATACAGTAAGTCCAGTTGCCTTGACTTATGTTTTACAGATATATGGTGACCTGGATGAATGAGAACCTTCACAGACTTTTACTCTTTGTTTTGGTCCACATAATGTTTCTGCTTCTGTCAATACTGTTTACAGCTTTTATATTTTAATTATAGGAAAAGAAAACTATGATACTTAGTAGTTACATTTATACACTATATTGCCAAAAGTATTGGGACGTCTTTACACGCACATGAACTTTAATGGCATCCCAGTCTTAGTCCGTAAAGTTCAATATTGAGTTGGCCCGCCCTCTGTCGCTACAACAGCCTCAACTCTTCAGGGAAGGCGTCCACAAGGTTTAGGAGTGTGTCTATGGGAATGTTATATTTATATACGGCCAACAATTTATGCAGCCCATTACATACTACTCAACAGTCCCTGCCCACCAGGAGCTTACAATCTAAAGTCCATATTGTAAACACAGGGCCAATATAGACAGGAGCCAATTAACCTCCCAGCATGTCTTTGGAGTGTGGGTGGAAACCAGAGGACCCGGAGGAAACCCACACAAGCACAGGGAGAACATGCCTTGCAGATAGTGTCCTGACTGGGTCCACCAGTGCAGCAAGACAGAAGTGCTAACCACCAAGCCACTGTGCTGCCCGTTATTATCACTATGATGGCATGTCTATGGAAGCCCAGTGATGGTCTGCCGGATCTGTTGCAGAGTGCAGAGCTTCACCCAATCAGCGATCACAGGAATGTTTTGTCCAAATTTTAAATGTAAAAAATGGTTCAATATAAAACCCACTTTAAATGAACCAAATTCAAAGTGCCGAAGGCTGCAAATGTTGGTAAATATTGTCAGAAACCAATTACACATTTTTTTTTTTTCAAATGGTAACAAACGTGAGACCAAACATAAAACCTGTAAGGCCTAATTCTGAAGACCAATAGGGATAGGATTTGGATTCACCCAAAGATCAATTTTGCAACTGTCGACACCCACCTAGGGTACCAAACCAGAGTCAATGCATAGCCAATAATCCTAGAAGCATCATCAAAGCCGCCAATAATAGGGTAGAGCTTTCTAATCCATCCCTCATTGTACAAGCAGTGGGCTGAGAGAAGCTATAGTGTCAGTGTGCATGGGCTGTGGTAGGTAGTGGATCGGGACAACTGACACTCTACATAAGGAGATATTAGGGTCAGTTACCAAACTGTGCTTAATTTATGTGAATTGCACTGATGGGGTACATTGTCTTATGCCCCCCCATTTTCTTAACCTTAAAGTCCTTTTTAGGACAACTAAGTGTCAGCAACAAGTTTGATTGCTGGCTTCAAGGAATTCACCTCACTCTCTGCCCTCTTTTGAGTTTTCTTGCTGTTGGTCCATCCATAAGAAAGCTGACTTTTTTCTAGCAAGAGTTTTCTTTAAAATAAACCAAAAAAAGTAATGTTGCCAGCTAAGGGTCATAGCACAGTATTCCGATACTTAGCAATGTTATATGTGACAGAGTTGATGCTGCTGACAATTGGTCTTAGAGGGGAACCTTGCTTGTGTATCTCAGGGAGTCTTTGCAGGTGTGGTGTAGCTTCCCTGGGATAGGGACTGTGATACTAGACCCAATCCAAGGCTTTTACCTTCGCCAGCTGTTGTAAACAGTGTATCACCTTTTTCTTTTACCATCTAGTGGGGTTCCCCTTTGGTGACTCATAGGTGTTGGCATCAGTGAGGAGAGTGGTGACCTCAGAATGGTAATCAGATGTATTCATGACCACGGGCCATCTCCTCTTGTCTGCTGGCAGGATGGTAACACTCAAATCCCTACTAAGCTATAAGTAGCTACCACTAACTACACTATGACCTGAATAAATGAGAAACTTATACATATGTAAACCTTTATTAACTCTTAGATAACCACAATCGGCCCTAATTAATTCCTTCTTCCTCTTAGCTGTTATTTTTCTGCTGATTTTCTTTTTTTAAACTTCTATTTTTTCAAACATTAATATTTGACCATTTTTTAAAAATATATTTTGTTTTTATCAATTTCTTCTTCTTTAATTATTTTAGTGTCACATAAAAAAAATGTGAAATATTTATTTGGTTTGCAAAAAAAACAAACTTCTATATGATTTGCAAAACAATATTAAAATAAAAGGGAGATTTTTACGGCTTAAAGTGGAACTTCAGGAGAATGATCTTTTACGGAAACCCATATTGCTGAGTTTGGCTCCGTGTAAGTATCCATATCTGATATGTGGAGGGTTACTGAGCAACAGACAATCACTGTAGTAGTCCGCACTACATACAGTTATAGCTATGATCTTCTAGCTGCATTGACTTCCCCTCCATACTCGCTTTGCACTGTCACCATTTAGATCTCCATCATGCTAAATTCAGAAACACATTAAAGTGTTGGGAAACTATGGGGGTCAGTGTTTTTCCCCATAGTTCTCCTTAGGGTAACGGGAGGACACAAACTAGCCTCCTCCCGTCACCCTAGGCTCAGTATACCGCGAGCTACAGCTCACGGTATACTGAGACGCCGCAGCCGGAGCGGATCCGGACATTGATGTCGAGATCCACCCAGCTGCGTGAGTGACAGCTGGCTCTGCCTATCTAGAGGCAGAGCCAGCTGTACCCGCCCCCTCCCGCGTCGGTTCCGCCAGTCAGCGCTAGCAGATTGGAGCGGGGAGAGGGGAATCCAGCCCCTCCCCTGTCATGGCAGAGAGCCGTGACAGGATCGAGAGGTGAGCGATCACCGGTATATGTTCGCTCACCTCCCGATCTACTGAGCCGACCGGTGACAGTCTCATGTTAACAGGCGGGCTAGAACTAGGAGGTGAGTGAAAAGCACCCCCTCATAGTTCTCCTTTAAAGCACAAAGAGCATAGGGAAAAGCACCCCCATTAGGTGAATCATAAACTGACTAAGGCTTATTCTCATCATCATCATCATCATCATCTCATTTTTCCTTTATACTTTTTTTTCCAGAATAATAACCCCAATAATTTGATTTGGGGTGGATAAATGGTTTGGTGTAGTAAAACACTTTTCCTATGTAACATCTATTTTATAAAGTGGTCGGCACATCGGAACTAAATGACAGACAAATGAGAAGAAAAAAATGGACAGTGGGATTTGGTTCCAAAAGAGTGACAGTCCCTTAAAAAGTGTGACTGTTGGGAGCTGTGCACTCAAACTGGGAGAGGGACAGTACATTGTGCCATCATCCAATCACAGGCTGTAGGCCTGGAGGTGACCGAGCTGTATTGCAGTTTGGGCTCTACTATTTGGCACGCTATAAAAATCTCTGGACTGGTTGGACAGAAACAAAAATCCTTTTGCAGTTTCACTGCTTGCCCAGAGTCCAAGTGTAAAGTGCTTGGTGCACTGGTTGATTTTCATAGGAATGATCATACGAAAAATAAGGCCAGAGCATTTCATAATGCCATCAGAAACATGACAAATGCTGTTCAAAATGTTTAAGAAATGGATGGAGTTTTCCCAACAAGAACCGCATTCCCTGTTAGAACATTGCAAAACAAAACTTTCCACCCTGCTTCAATTTTTTTTGTCACTATGGTTGAAAACAATCATCAATTTGGCCTCATTAACTATTAGAAAATCAAAAGAATAGCCAGAGAACATTTTTAAACAAAATTTGTGTAGACAAAGGAAAAGCAATTTTATCAAATTTCTTTCACTCTCGTTAGCTCCATATGATACATAATTGTGCTGATGAAGAATGTCATTGTAGTATTATTGCACCACAGTGTCTTATTAATGACACACCAAAAACAATTAAACAAACCAAATGAGTATAATGCACCTGCATCACATATTTTGCATCCACGAGTCCTCAAAGAGTTAAGATAATTTAATTATAATCCAATATTTATCATATTTAGAGGTTTTTCTACTAGCTGGCATAGTGCTAGTAGCCTGGGGCACAGTAAATATGGTACTTGTCTCAAAGCAATTAAACATGATTAAATATTTTGGCCTTCATGTTGTAGGGATTCATAGTGGGGCACATACATACTGTATGATTAAAGAAGCAGGATTGATTTTTTATTTTTGCTGACTGTGTAAACTGAAAAAAGGCGGTAAACGGAATATAAGATGGGGAGCTATGTAATGGAATGCAGCCCTTGCAGCTCTCCCTAAATTATAATAAGACATAGGTGCTGTGGGTGGTGGGCAACTGCATGGTAAATGGGGTTCTGTGTGGATCAATGTTACAATACATACTGGTGCACTCAATATATACAGGAGGACTTGTAATAATAGATACAGAGACTCAATAAGGTTGAATGATTTTGCTCCCAAGTACATACTCCCATTAGTACATTCTAATCTTCAGCATGCAGAACAGTTCTGGGCACCAGTTCACATCAAAGACTATTTGGAAAGTCTAAAAATGTATTGAATTTGAGATGAGAATGTGATATGGTGACTTTAGGAAATTAAAGGAGAACTATGAAGTGAGTGAAAATCACTCATCCTCATTGTTGGAGCCGACGCCTGACAATGAAACTGTCACAAGTCGGCTCAATAGATCGGAAAGTGAGCGAACACATACCGTCACTCGCTCACTTCTCGATCATCTCCCTGCAGAGAGCAGTGACTGTCAGTCACGGCTCGCTGCAGGGATCCCCCTCCCCTCCCTGCTCCGATCCTCCAGCGCTGACTGGCGGGAACGGACGGGGGAGGGGGCAGGTACAGCTGGCTTTGCCTCTAAATAGGCAGAGCCAGCTGTCACTCATGCAGCTGGGTGGATCTCAAAAGTAATGTCGGGATCCGTCCCGGCTGTGGCGGTCTCAGTATACCGCAAGCTATAGCTCGCGGTATACTGAACTTTGGGTCACGGGAGGACGCTAGTATATGTCCTCCTGTGACCCTTAAGAGAACTATGGGGAAAAACACTTACCCCATAGTTCTCTTTTAAGGACCTGTAAAAAATAAATGGTGGAAAGCTGAACACTTAGAGGTAAAATCTGTGGCCCTAAAACAAGAGTAAACCACCAATCTCATCAAAGTGTGAGTACCTCCGGTAACTTCTATAATGCAACCACTAGACAACTTCTGTGGTCACTGATACTGGCTTGCAACCTTAAGCCTCATGTGATGTGATGAGTGTAGACACTAGTTTTTAGTAAGGATGAAGTGTGGGGGGAGCCAGGCCGCTGCCAGTGACCACAGAAGCTTAGAGCTGGTTACATTTAGGAGCAAATTGGGCATCAACACTCCCCAGGCAATCTATGAGACATCAGAGCCTGGGAAGGCCTCACTTTTGGGTTAAGAAATGGTTTCTTTTCTTTTTCTTCATAAGTTCCCTTTAGTATCATGGCGTAAGACGCATTTTAACATGTTTACACAACATACCCAACATATAGCTGAACGCATGATGTTTGTAGTGCTCCCGAATACATCTAGTGGCAGTAATTCACTGCAAACTGCATTTGCTCAGCTATACGCTGGACGAAGGTGTTATAGATCAGCCTCAAAGACACTGTTCTGGAAGAGGAGGGGAATGCTTCTGGCTATCTAGGTAGATTTTATTAAGGGTTTAATGCGTTAAAAACATTTAAAATGTTATTTCTCATGTCTGTTTTTAGGAACGGTGTAAGAAGATAGAAATAAGTGTACAAGTGGATTAGGAGAATTTGGTATCAGCGTCTACATCGGCGTGAAGAACATTTTTGATCATTTTTGATGGAAAAAGTCAATCTAACCTCCGGCTTTATTCTTCTGTGCTTCTCAGACCTTCACTACAACCAAGCTGCTCTCTTCGCCACCATTCTGATCATATACGTCCTCACATGGACTGGTAACTTACTTTTAATAACTTCTATTAATTTTTCTCCACAGTTGCACACACCTATGTACTTTTTCTTGGGGAACCTGTCAGCAGTGGACATCTCTTTCTCTACAGTGTCAGTTCCCAAGCTCCTATCCGGCATTCTTCATAGAGGAGCCTCCATCTCGTTCCATGGCTGTTTCCTGCAGATGTACTTCTTTGTGTTTCTGGGCACCACTGAGACTTTCCTTCTGTCAGTCATGGCGTTTGATCGATATTTGGCCGTTTGTTTCCCCTTACGCTACATATTGTTAATGAATGATAAGGTTATGTTCATACTGAATGGTAGTTGCTGGGTGGCAGGATCTCTACAATCATTGTTGTACACCTATAGTATATCACAACTAACCTACTGTGAGGACAGACTGATCCCTCACTTCCTATGTGATGTGGCACCCCTCATCAAGCTGTCTTGCTCCAGTACAATGCTAGTTGAGCTTGTTATATACAGCGAAGGTTACATGATTGCTACCATTCCATTTCTTTTCATACTCAACTCCTATGTGCTCATTGCAAGAGCTATACTGAAGATGAAGAGCAGAAGCAGCCGAAGCAAAACCTTTTCCTCCTGCTCTTCTCATCTCACGGTCATTTGTCTGTTCTATGGCAGCAGCATCTTCATTTACTTGCGCCCACCATCAAACTACTCCTCCAAGTATGATCGCATTGTCAGCATGGCTTACATCATCATCACACCTATGCTGAATGCTTTTATTTACAGCCTAAGGAACCAAGATGTGAAACAGGCTCTGAAGAAACTTATCATGCAATGACTTTCACACAAAGAACCCTTCTGCTCATGTTTTGTGATACTGTGACCGGCAATTACAACAAGGTCAGGAATGATTGTTGAACGGGAAGACCTGGCTCACGATTGGCATTCCAATTCATCCCAAAGGTGTTTAGTAGGGATGCACCAATACCGATACTAGTATTTGGTACTCGCCCAAACAGGCCCGGCGCTACCGCAAGGCAAGTAAGGCGGCCGCCTTACAGCGCTGCAGGGTGAGGGCGGAAAAAACAGGGCATTTTAGCTGGCCGGCGACTGCCTGAGGATCCCGACACGCGCGGCACCTCAGGCAGTCGCCGGCCAGCTAAACAGCTAAATTAGGACC
>NW_017308059.1:166053-179197 GCF_000935625.1 Nanorana parkeri
TTGTTTACCTTCTGTTGTTTTATTTGATAAGAATACTTCTATTGTGCCTACAAGTTTAATACCTTTGAATAAAAGTTTTATTTTTATCACACTTTTTAATATGTTTCTTTGCGGCTTAACAAAATAGGAGTCTTTAAATGGTGCATATATTGGGGGAAATGGGTGTGGTTACGGGGGCGTGGCCACTAAAGGGTGTGGCCACTGAGGGGCGCTGTAAAGCTTTCTCGCACAGGGCGCCTAAAGGCCTAAGGCCGGCCCTGAATGCATAGCCAATAATCCTAGTAGCATCCTCAAAGCCGCCAATAATAGGGTCGAGCTTTCTAATCCATCCCTCATTGTACAACCGGCGGGCTGAGAGAAGCTATAGTGTCAGTGTGTATGAGCTGTGGTAGGTAGAGGATCGGGACAACTGACACTCTACATAAGGAGATATTAGGGTCAGTTACCAAACTGTACTTTATTTATATGAATTGCAGTGATGCGGTACATTGTTTTATGCCCCCCATTTTCTAAACTTAATACAGACTGTGGTACTGGATCCAATCCAAGGCTTACCTTTGCCAGCTGTTTGACTCATAGGCGTTGGCATCAGTGAGAAAAGTGGTCACCTCAGAATGGTAATCAGATGTATTCATGACCACGGGCCATCTCCTCTTGTCTGCTGGCACATTCCTACTAAGCTATAAGCAGCTACCACTAACTACACTATGACCTGAATAAATGAGAACCTTGTCATACATAGTTGAATCTTTATTATATCTTAGTTAACCCCGATCAGCCTTGATTAATTCCTCTTAGCTGTTATTTTTCTGCTGATTTTTAACTTCTATGTTTTCAAACATTAATATTTAAAAAAAAAATGTATACATTTCTTTTTTAATTATTTTAGTTTCACATAAAAAAATGTACAAAATATTTATTTGGTTGCAAAAAAAAACAAACTTCTATATGATTTGCAAAAAGATATTAAAATAAAAGGGAGATTTTTACGGCTTAAAGTGGAACTTCAGGAATAATCTTTTACATAGTTACATAGTTACATAGTATTTGAGGTTGAATAAAGAATATAAATTCCATCAAAGTCCAAACTGTTGTGAGTGTGTGTGTGTGTGTATAGGTCCATGAGTGTTCTCATTCTTAAGAGTACCTGTACCCTTGTACATTTCGGTCTCTCAGGAAGTCGTCCAAAAGCCTCTTGAATGATTCCAGATTAATTGCGGAAATTACCGCTTGAGGCAGTACGGTTGATTTACTAACCTTATAAACACACCACGAATGTGTATACACCTCTGCAGTGTGTTCCCTCCCAGCATGATCTATGGGTGGAATCTAAACACCTTTGTAATGTGTACACACCCAGCAGGTGTGTTGTGCAAAGCCCTGAAGGAATTCCAAGGTGATGTTGGGTAAATTAGCTCTATGTTGTGTTGCTTGCGTTGATGAATGCAAGGAATGTAAATGCATGAGCTAACCATTTTTGTCTAAACTGTGAAGCAGCATTATATATGCATCATGTGCATGATTTTTCCATATATGGCATTCGTGGAAATATGCTTTTAGAGACTTTTTGGTTGATAAATACGTTTTGCTGTGTGAAAATCACACACACCTGGTGTGTGTGTGTGTTTAGGTTAGTAAATCACCCCCAGTGAGTTCCAGACCCTAACCGCGCGGACTGAGAAGAACCCCCTTCGCCACTTGTGTTTGAATTTTTTTTCTACCAGTTTTAGGTGGTGTCCTCTAGTCTTTGTTACGGAATTAATCTCAAAGAGTTTGTTGCTAATGTTGCTATGACTATGGAACATTTTGTACATGAAAATCATGCCCCCCCTTAATCTCCTTACTTCCAACGTAAACATGTTTAAATTTAGTAGCCGTGTCTCATAGCTCTGGTCCTCCATCCCCTTTATGAGTCTGGTCGCCCTCCGCTGGACTTTCTCCAGTTCAAGGACATCCTTTCTGTGGACCGGTGCCTAAAACTGCACCGCATACTCCAGGTGGGGCCGAACCATTGATGTGTAGTTACGGAAATTTACATTGGTCCAGCTTGGCTCAGTGTAAGTATCCATATCTGATATGTGGAGGGCTACTGGGGCAACAGACAATCACTGTACTAATCCGGACTACATACAGTTATAGTCATGATCTTCTAGCCGCGGCTCAATCAGCTTCCCCTCCACACAATGAGGTATTGTTCGCTTTGCACTGTCACCATTTAGATCTCCATCATGCTAATTTTAGAGACACAGTAAAGCACAAAGTGCGTAGGGAAAAAATAAAAATGGCTGGTTAAACTGACTAAGGCTTATTCTCACCATCATCATCATCATCATCATCATCTCATTATCACCATCACCATCATCATCATCATCATCATCTCATTTTTCCTTTATACTGTTTTTCCCCCCAGAATAATAACCAATTATTTGGTTTGGGGTGGACGAATAGTTTGGTGTAGTAAAACACTTTTCCTATGTCACTTTTTTTTATAGTGGTCGGCACATCACAACTAAATGACAGACAAATGAGATGAAAAAAATGGACAGTGGGATTTGGTTCCAAAAAGAGTGACAGTCCCTTAAAAAGAGTGACAGTTGGGAGCTGTGCACTCGATCTGGGAGAGGGACAGTACCTTGTTCCATCTTCCAATCACAGGCTGCAGGCCTGGAGGGGGCCGATGTATTGCTTAGTTGTAGTCAGGTTTGGTCACCCATCTGGGCTCTACTATTTGGCACGCTGTAAAAATCTCTGGACTGGTTGGACAGAAACAAAAATCCTTTTGCAGTTTCACTGCTTGCCCAGAGTCCAAGTGTAAAGTGCTTGGTGCACTGGTGGATTTTCATAGGAATGATCATATGAAAAATAAAGCCAGAGCATTTGATAATGCCATCAGAAACATGACAAATGCTGTTCAAAATTTTTAAGAAATGGATGGAGTTTTCCCAACAAGAACCACATTCCCTGTTAGAACATTGCAAAACAAAACTTTCCACCCTGCTTCAATTTTTTTTGTCACTATGGTTGAAAACGATCATCAATTTGACCTCATTAACTATTAGAAAATCAAAAGAATATCCAGACAACATTGTTTAACAAAATTTGTGTAGACAAAGGAAAAGCAATTTTATCCAAATTTCTTTCACTCTCATTAGTTCCATATGATGGTAAATGATTGTGCTGATGAACAATGTCATTGTAGTATTATTGTACCACAGTGTCTTATTAATGACACATCGTAAACAGTTAGACAAACCAAATGAGTACAATGCTCCTGCATCAAATATTTTGCATCCATGAGTCCTCAAAGAGTTAAGATCACTTAATTATAATACAATATTTCTCATATTTAGAGGTTTTTCTTCTAGTTGGTATGGTGCACAGTAAATATGGTATTTGTTTCAAAACAATTAAACACAATTAAATATTTTGTCCTTCATATTGTAGGGGTTCATAGTGGGACACTCCCACAGCCCTCCCCACTGCGATCCTCCAGCGCTGACTGCGCGGACACAGAGGGGACAGGTACAGCTGGCTTTGCCTCTAGATAGGTAGTGCCAGCTTTCACTCATGCAGCTGGGTGGATCTCAACAGTAATGTTGGGATCCGTCCCGGCTGCGGCGGTCTCAGTATACCGCAAGCTATAGCTCGCGGTATACTGAGCTTTGGGTCCCAGGAGGAAGCTAGTATATGTCCTTCTGTGACCCTTAAGAGAACTATGGGGAAAAACACTTACCTCATAGTTCTCTTTTCAGGACCTGTAAAGAATAAATGGTGAAAAGCTGAACACTTAAAGGTAAAATCTGTGGCCCTAAAACAAGAGTAAACCACCAATCTCATCAAAGTGTGAGTACCTCCGGTAACTTCTATAATGCAACTACTAGACAACTTCTGTGGTCACTGATTCTGGCTTGCTCCTTTAAGCCTCATGTGATGTGATGAGTGTAGACACTAGTTTTTAGTAAGGATGAAGTGAGGGGGGGAGCCAGGCTGCTGCCAGTGACCACAGAAGCCTAAGGCTGGGTTCACACCTGGGCGTACTATAGGCAAGTTTTTTCTGCTCATTTTTTTGTGCGTTTTTTAGAACGTTTTTTCGTTCAGTGAAACGCGCGTTCGACGGTCGTTTTTATACCTCCCTGGCAGTATGATTTTTTTTAATTTTTTTTTTCTTTTTTAAACTTTCAAACTTCCCGCCGGCTCCGCCCCCCTACATTTTTCAGCGCATTTCCACGGGATGAAATACGCCCAGGTAGGAACCATGCCTATAGGGATTCATGGGATTTCACTTGCTGAGCGTTTTTGCAGCGCTTCGATCAGCGCTGAAAAACCCCCAGGTGTGAACCCAGCCTAAGGCTGGGTACACTTAAAAGCAAATTGGGCATCAACACTCCCCAGGCAATCTACGAGACATCAGGGCCCGGAAATGCATTAATTTTGAGTTTAAAAATTGTTTCTTTTCTTGGGGCCACAAGTTCCCTTTATCATGGCATAAGACACATTTTAAAATTTTTGCTCAACATATAGCTGAGTGAATGATCTTTGCTGAGGAAATGATCTTTGCAGTGCTCCCCGAATACATCTAGTGGCAGTAATTCACTGCAAACTTAATTTGCTCAGCTATACGTTGGATGAACGTGTTATAGATCAGCCTCAAAGACACTGTTCTGGAAGAGGATGGAAAATGAGAAATGGCTTTCCTAAGGAAATGCTTCTGGCTAACTAGGTAGATGTTATTAAGGGTTTAATGCATTTAAAAATATATAAACAGTGATATAAAATGTTATTTCTCATGTCTGTTGTCAGGAACGGTGTAAGAAGATAGAAATAAGTGTACAAGTGGACTCAGAGAATTTGGTATCATCGTCTGAATCAGCGTGAATGACATTTTGGATCATTTGTGATGGAAAAAGTCAATCTAACCTCCGACTTTGTTCTTCTGTGCTTCTCTGACCTTCACTACAACCATGCCGCTCTCTTCTCCACCATTCTGGTCATATACGTCCTCACATGGACTGGTAACTTACTTTTAATAACTTCTATTAAACTTGCTCCACAGTTGCACACACCTATGTACTTTTTCTTGGGGAACCTGTCAGTAGTGGACATCTCTTTCTCTACAGTGTCAGTTCCCAAGCTTCTATCCGGCATTATTCATAGAGGAGCCTCCATCTCCTTCCATGGCTGTTTCCTGCAGATGTACTTCCTTTTGTTTCTGGGCACCACTGAGATAAAAAAAAAGAAACACGTTTATTTCATTGAGTAGTGTTTGTCTATAGAAGACTAAAAACGGACTTTAATGGCACCACGCCATGCAATATTATTCACTTAAAAATAAAGGTTTTGTTGTACTCCAAAAAAAAACTTTTATTCAAAGGCGTTAAACTTGTAGGCACAATAGAAGTATTCTTATCAAATAAAACAACAGAAGGCAAACAATAAATGTCAAACTACAATAGAGTCTATAAAAATAAAGTGTCAGGTTGTCATGCCGATCCCTTTCTTCAAGTAAGTGCATCTAGAAAAGTAAAAATAGAAAACTGAACACAAAACCTGGACTACTTGTAAAATGAATGAATTACTATATGTCCGAAATATACGAGAAATGTATACCGGCACATAATAATAATAATTTGTTTGAGAATGTGCGGCGGCCATGTTGGCCACCGGCGTGTTCTGTGAATGCGTGCCACCATCATAGAGGCGGGCATGCGTGGCATCAGGTGACCTCACACGCCGATATTGGCCCCACCATCTTGGTGTATACCTAGATATACACCAAGATGGCGGCGCCCAACACGTGCGGTGTTATATGACGTCATGCGCCCTGCCTCCAGAGCACGCCAATGGCTGAATCCAAAATAGCATATAAAAGTGTTTTGTTTGATGAAACAAATGAAAACTTTTTTAGTTTTCGTTCATTTCATCTGAAATAAATGTTTAGTCTTCACACTTGTCTAATAATATGTGTGTGTGTGTGATCTTGGTAGGTTAATAACAGCTCCTAGACTCCAATTATGCAAATGCAATCAATTGCAATTGCAATCTATCATTGACATAGTTGACCTTTCATCATGTACCTGAGGATGAAACCTGAAGCTGGGGAGGCTTCTCTTCCGATTCGTGTCCTACGACCCCTGGAGTTTGACGTCTTCAAGAAAAATACAGAAAAAGTCCAGTTGCCTTGATTAATTTTTTTACAGATACACAAGTCTACAGGATTTCAGACACTTGTTGGCAGTTAGGTGTTAATATAGATAATAAAGTCCAACACCACACATAGTAATGACCAAATAGCAAAGGAGGGTGCATATAGTGACAGCAACAAATGGTGCAGTGCATAGCAGAATCAATGGAAGAAGGGTGACTAGTACTCCATGATGAAGAAATCAATGTGAATTTATGTACACAGTATCACTTTGGTCAAGATACATTTTGGGGCCATGCAGGGTCCCTTTCTCAAGGTGATGGTTGCTGTGTCCCCTTGGGGAAGGGACCCTGTGTGGCTCAGAACCATTGGCTTTCTTTGACCTATGTGATGCTGTGTAAATAAATTCACATTGATTTCTTCATCAAGGAGTCCTGGTGACCTCTCTGCCATTGAAAGTGTTATTGTAGATCTGTAGTCATGAGCTATCCTTTAAAATTCTACTTGTGGACATTTGTGTAAATATTGGCAGCTGAAATTATAAAATATCTGTGGCATCAACTTGACTCTGTATTTTAATATCACAGCCCCGTCTGCTTTTTACTGCTATCTGAGGCTCCGTTAGAAAGATTTCCCCACAATTCCTGTCCTGCTGACCTTCTACTAGACAGGAAATGATGGGAACTCTCCATGAGGTTGTTTTGGGGGCCCTATCAAAATTTTTCTACGGGGCCTCATGAATTATAATTAGGCTGCTGTATCTAGCCATTGACATAGTTGACCTTTTATCATGTGTGAAATTGTGAACCAGTGTGCTGCGCTTGGTATTGTGATACGTGCTATATTTATACCACAAACGAAACCAATATAAGTGATCAAATCCTACTTGCAACTAAATGCAATCCAAAGGTGCATATGTGCATGAACGTTAATAAATACACGTGTCATATAAATATGGTGAAGGTACGAATATAAAACTGATTGGTTAAATATGATAAGTTAAATAAGTTAATGAATAATGCATATGTGTGCCATAAAGAGGCTTCTCTTCCGATTCGTGTCCTACGACCCCTGGAGTTTGAAACAGGAGGCCGCAGGGCAGCGAGAAGCCCGAGTGCCACGGATTGGAAGCGGACACTGTGCAAGAGTCTTCTTGTAGATAGGTAAGCAGGCCAAGGGTCAAACCGAGGCGGTGCAGCGTAGGAACAGACTCACGAGCTGGAAGTCGTGGTCGAGCAAGCCAAAGGTCAGATCCAGCCGGGTATCAAAGCACAGAATCAGCATGCATGGCCACCATTGTACCCTTACACCTTTTGTAAGTGATCTGGGAATGCCTTTAGCTCAAGTGTATGTAATATAGAAGTAGAATACCCAGACACCCCCCCCTGTAAACCCTTGCTGACTCTTACACACAGAATGTATCCAAGAGTCATTGCTGCTACATTCCTCAAACTGACCCCTCAGACTCAAATCAGCCTTGGAAATTTGAATCTGACCGGTAATACATCAACCCGAGAGAGGAAGATGTACAGCACAGAAAAATAAACAGAACCCCAGCCCCCCTCCCTTCCCCCCAACCGCCCAATTCTTCTCCCCCAACACTCACAGGACAAGCTTTGGTCAATTTCTTTGCTGATTAAAGGGCTCCCAATTAGAAACATTGGCTAATTTGGAATTTTACTTTAAAGGAGAACTATGAGGTGAGTGCTTTTCACTCATCTAATATTTATAGCAGACCTGTGACAATGAGACTGTCACAGCTCGGCTCAGTAGATCGGGAGGTGAGCGAACACATACCGGCGTTCGCTCACCTCTCGATCCTGTCACAGCTCTCTGCCGTGACAGGGGAGGGGCTGGATTCCCCCCTCCCCGCTCCGATCCGCGGTATACTGAGCTTAGGGTAACGGGAGGACGCTAGTTTGTGTCCTCCCGTTACCCAAAGGAGAACTATGGGGATAGCCCTGATCCCATAGTTCTCCTTTAATGATCTGTCTCCCGATCTCCATCAATCTATCTCATAAATTGTCATAATATAAAGAAGTTAACTTTTCTAAAGAAAAAAATAACCTTTTTTCTACATATCAGAAATTAGGTCAGTGTTATTTTTAGCGTTTATAACAAGTTTCCTTGTTAAGCAACAGAGCAAAAACACAAGAGAATCAGCGGTCAATAATGTGAAGTGGAAAGCAACAGTCCACAAAGTACACCTTCACTTAGCACAGTGAAGGGAATCTTTCCTCTTATCTTCTTGTGGATAGGCACCCCATCATGTCGGCTCCATCTTCCATCTTTTACTTTATTCCCATACACAAGTTATTTTATACCACTGCTGCCACTAAAAAAAACATTTAACTGCTCCTTGCTTGAAAACTTTGCTGGGATTTGAAAAAAGTTTTAGAAAAAGGAACACCTTGTTGGTTCAATCCATGAAGGGACACTCCTATTAATGTTCATGTAGCGCTATTGGTAACCTCTTAGTTTTAGAAAACATGGCTTCTCTGTTGCACAATAGTGACTTTCCAAATGTCCCAGACCCACTTACTTGGTAATAAATGTCTTCGGTATATTCTTCTCAGGGTGAGGTTCTTGTCCCTGGGTGGTGTGAGTGATGGGCGCTTGTCACTTTGAGTAGATCTCAGATATGTTAATTGCACATTCATGAAGAAGAGTAGGGGAAGAGGGTGAAGGGATACCTGTAAGTTTACATCAAACACAGTCCTTGGTCTTTTGTATAGTCATCTAACTTTTTCTGTCCCTCTCCACGGGGCTATACTGGCTGGATCGTTAAACATTATAGGTGGCTCCTTGTCCAACTGAGGTTCCTCTGTATTTCAGTCTTAGAGATCAAAGCAGGACAGGAATGGGAAGGTTCCTGTGTTGTTTCCCAGCTCAGTTTGTTACTTACCATCCCTGTGGGGAACAACTGTAGCTCTGCTTCCTCAAGGCCTTGTAGCACTCCATGACAGTCAGTACCTTAAGCACACCTCACCAGAAGAGAGATCCCCATAGCTTCCCATACCCCTAGGCCTTCAGTCCTAAGGCCTAGTTTGGTAGTTACAGATACAGTACATCTTCACAGGTTGAAAACCGTAGGGACCGTTTGGTTAAATCGTGTTCCATCGCCACCCTAGGAGGCCCAATGACGCCTCTTTTTCACAATTCGGCATTCCACCAGCGATGCATTTTTCTTCTCTAGGTATCTGGACCAAACTCAACCACAGGAGGCTGACCCAAGTTTTGGAGAGAAGTGACCTCCTTCCATTATCACCCACCCACTTGAATTCCTCTTTGGGGTTTTCATATTGGCTAGCTTATAAGCAAGTCTCATCCTTCCTTCACTCCTTATCCCAAATAGATACACTAACCTCCTCCACCGCATTTGATTCACTCTTCCTGCAGGAATCCTCTCCTACACATGTGGTCTCCCTTCTCTACAATCTTCTTAAAAAACTAAACCACCCTTCTATACAGAGTCCTGGCCCAAAGAACTTGGTGACACCATAGATCCAGATCAATGGGAAAAGGCATTTACACTTACCCACAACCTATTAGTATCTCAGAGAGCTCATGAAAAAAATCTAAAGAACATAACCAGATGGTATAGATGCCCTACCATTTTACATGTAATCTCTCCCTATGTCTCTGATTCATGTTGGCGGAGATGTGGAGAACGCGGTACGATGACCCATATTTGGTGGGAATGCCCTCCGATTAAACAATTTTGTCACTGTATGAACGTATAACGGTTCCAAAGTTCCCAATACACCTAAAGTCACTCTTTTATCTCTTTAACCTGGGTCTATTAAATCCATTAAAAGGGACGTGATTTGCCATTTTCTTACTGTAGCAACACGGTGGGTTATGACCTGCCTCCCGGCATCCTGATTGGCTAGAAAGCCGGCTTCACATGTTGCTAAGCAGCCTGGCTTCCTAGCCAATCATGAAGCCGGGTGGCATATAATGACCTGCCTCCCGGCTTCCTGATTGGTCAGGAAGCCAGGCTGCCTAAGAACAAGTGAAGCCGGCTTCCAGGCCGGCACCTCAAGGCGTGCTGCCTGGCTTCCTGATTGGCTAGGAAGCTGGCTTCACTTGTTGCTAGGCAACGTGGCTTCTTGACGAAACAGGAAGCTGGACGGCACCTCATGACTCGCTGCCCGACTCCCTGATTGATCAGGAAGCCAGGCAGCCTCCGAAGCCGGTGTTCTTTCTCTAGAACACCGGCTTCACAGGCAATCAGGAAGCCGGGCGACGGGTCATGATCCTCCGCCCGACTTTCTGATAATCAGGGCACATAGCACCAATACTAGGTATCAGCGAGTACTGAAAAAAAATATTGGTACTCGTACTCGATATCGAAAAACTGGTATTGGTGCATCCCTAGTGTTAAGTTGGGTCAAGATCAGGGCTCTGTGCAGGACACTTGAGTTTCTCCACACCAAACTCATAAAACCACGTCTTTATGGAGCTGGCACTGTACAAAGGAGACAATCATGGTGGAACAGAAAAGGGCCTTCACCAAACTGATACCACAAGGATGCCTTAAATATATTTCTATAGTATAGCATTAATAATACTTCTCCCTGAAACACTTTTACCCTTTGTTTTGACCCTCATAATGTTTCTATCAATACTATTTACAGCTTTTATATTTTAATATTTTACTATGATAGTCAGTAGTTAAATTTATATACATTGTAAGTAGAACCTATTTAGGGAAAATCAGATGATTAATGTTTTGAGTATTCAGAACATTTCTCCTTGTTAAAACACAATAGCAAAAACACGAGAGAATTCTGAAAACACAATTAAGAAATTCCCTGCGGATGTTCAGCTCTCTGAAAGAACACTGTAATGGTTTCTCCGTGTATTATATATGGAGAGCCGCCTACGACTGGCAGATCTCTGTCTTAATTCAGGATCAGGTAGGTGTCAGAGAGAATAAAAATGGGTTTCACAACTGATACATTGATTACTGGAGAGTATTAGAGTCCCTCCAGTGTTAATGAGGAGATTCAGATCTTTACATTAATAAAAAGGACTTTACGGGCTGGAACACAGAAAATTATAAGAGACTGTAGCACTGGACTGACTGGTAGAATGCCAAGGCTGGTATGTCAATATGATAAAATTGTATACATGTATGTATACATAAAACTTAATGTATGTATTATTTTATTTTTTTGTATTTATTTATTACAGGTATTTATACAAGGCCAACTATATATGCAGCCCCTTACATACTTCACAACAGTCCCTGCCCTCAAGCAGCTTACAATCTGAAGTCCATATTGTACACACAGGGCCAATTTAGACAGGAGCCAATTAACCTCTGTAACAAGCACACTCGACTGTATTCCAGGAAATTCAAGTAAAACACAGTTTATTAAGGGCAAACACAAAAACTCTGCCTGTGTCCGTGTGCCTCCTGCACACACACAACTCCAACTCTACTCTCTCAGCCAGGGCCGGCCTTAGGTGTGTGCGAGCAGTGCGGCCGCACAGGGCGCCATGGCAACAAGGGAGCTGTGCGGCCGACACAGCTCGTCCTGGGGGCGGCTTCTCTCCCCCTCACCGCTGGGCGCACTCTGGGCTGGCTTTCCTAATGAGGCTTCTCTCAGCCACCTGATCAACCCAGGCTGGTCATTGGTAACACCTGGCCCCAGGACTGGAGATCTCATCCCACCCAGAGCAGAGATCTCCAGAGCTCCAGATCCCAGCTACAATTAGGAAAACCTGGACTAATGAAAAGCCAGGCTCTTCCTTATAACATGGTTCACATTTTGGACCCTCTCAGGCCCTTTGGCTGAGAGTCCTGTGTGCCAAAGTCGCCATACTACACCGTGGCATTGCCATGCACTGCCACACCTCCCAGCATGTCTTTGGAGTGAGGGATGAAACCAGCGAAATCGGAAGAAAGCCCACAGAAGCACAGGGAGAACATGCAAACACCTTGCAGATAGTGTCCTGACCGGGTCCGTCAGTGCAGCAAGGTAGAAGTGCTAACCACCAAGCCACTGTGCTGCCCGTTATTATCACTATGATGGCATGTCTATGGAAGCCCAGTGATGGTCTGCCGGATCTGTTGCAGAGTGCAGAGCTTCTTACAATCAGTGATCACAGGAATGTTTTGTACAAACTTTAAATGTAAAAAATTGTTCAATACAAAAACCACTTGAAATGAACCAAATTCAAAGTGCCAAAGGCTGCACGTGTTGGTAAATATTATCAGAAACCAATTACACATTTTTTTTTTTTTGAATGGTAACAAACATGAGACCAAACATAAAACCCGTAAGGCTTAATTGTAAAGACCAATAGGGATAGGATTTGGATTCACCCAAAAAAATCAAATTTTCAAATGTCGGCACCCATTTTTCTGCTGATTTTTAAACTTCTACTTGTTCAAACATTCGTTTTTGACTTTTACATTAACATTAACATTTGATTTTTTTTAATCAATTTCTTCTTTAATTATTTTAGTGTCACGTTAAAAAATGTACAAAAATTATTTGGTTTGCATTAAAAAATTCCACTTGATTTGCAAAACAAAAAATACAATAAAAGGGAGATTTTTACGGCCAGTGGAACTTCAGAAATGATCGTTTCTGGAAACTTATATTGGTACAGCTTGGCTCAGTGTAAGTATCCATATCTGATATGTGGAGGGCTACTGGATGCAGCCTGGCTTCCTAACCAATCAGGAAGTCGGGTGGTATGTAAAGACCCGCCTCCCGGCTTCCTGATTGATCAGGAAGCCAGGCTGCCTAGGAACAAGTGAAGCTGGCTTTCTGGCCAATCAGGAAGCTGGACGGCACCTCATATGGTTTTCCTGCTCGGCTTTCTGATTGGCTAGGAAGCGGCTTCACTTATTGCCAGGCAACCTGGCTTCCTGACCAATCAGGAAGCTGGACGGCACCTCATGACTCGCTGCCTGACTTCCTGATTGATCAGGAAGCCCGGCAGCCTCTGAAGCCGGTGTTCTTTTGCTAGAACACCGGCTTC
>NW_017308059.1:179225-183157 GCF_000935625.1 Nanorana parkeri
TTACATTGGTCCAGCTTGGCTCAGTGTAAGTATCCATATCTGATATGTGGAGGGCTACTGGTGCAACAGACAATCACTGTACTAATCCGGACTACATACAGTTATAGTCATGATCTTCTAGCCGCGGCTCAATCAGCTTCCCCTCCACACAATGAGGTATTGCTCGCTTTGCACTGTCGCCATTTAGATCTCCATCATGCTAATTTTAGAGACACAGTAAAGCACAAAGTGCATAGGAAAAAAAATAAAAATGACTGGTTAAACTGACTAAGGCTTATTTTCATCATCATCATCATCATCATCATCATCTCATTATTCCTTTATACTGTTTTCCCCCCCAGAATAATAACCAATTATTTAGTTTGGGGTGGACGAATGGTTTGGTGTAGTAAAACACTTTTCCTATGTAACTTTTTTTTTATAGTGGTCTGCACATCACAACTAAATGACAGACAAATGAGAAGAAAAAATGGACAGTGGGATTTGGTTCCAAAAAGAGTGACAGTCCCTTAAAAAGAGTGACAGTTGGGAGCTGTGCACTCGATCTGGGAGAGGGACAGTACATTTTGAACTGGGTACATTTTCGAACAGGGAAGCCTATCCCACCTCACCCTAACACTGAACAATCACTTTCTCAAACAATCATCCCCGCGCAGCTACCTCCTCATGTATCACTTGCCCCTCCCTTTTAGATTGTAAGCCCTCAGGGGCAGGGCCCTCCTTACCATCTTGTCTTAAATTGTATTGTGACTGTAATGTCTTCCTTATATTGTAAAGCGCTGTGCAAACTATTGGCGCTATATAAATCCTGTATAATAATAATAATAATACATTGTTCCATCTTCCAATCACAGGCTGCAGGCCTGGAGGTGACCGAGCTGTATTGCTTAGTTGCAATAAAGTTTGGTCACCCATCTGGGCTCTACTATTTGGCATGCTGCAAAAATCTCTGGACTGGCTGGACAGAAACAAAAATCCTTTTGCAGTTTCACTGCTTGCCCAGAGTCCAAGTGTAAAGTGCTTGGTGCACTGGTGGATTTAGGAATGATCATACAAAAATAAGGCCAGAGCATTTCATAATGCCATCAGAAACATGACAAATGCTGTTCAAAATGTTTAAGAAATGGATGGAGTTTTCCCAACAAGAACCGCATTCCCTGTTAGAACATTGCAAAAAAAACTATCAAAACGATCATCAATTTGGCCTCATTAACTATTAGAAAATCAAAAGAATATCCAGAGAACATTTTTTAACAAAATTTGTGTAGACAAAGGAAAAGCAATTTTTTCAAATTTCTTTCACTCTCGTTAGCTCCATATGATGGTACATAATTGTGCTGATGAAGAATGTCATTGTAGTATTATTGTACCACACTGTCTTATTAATGACACATCAAAAACAACTAGACACACCAAATGAGTATAATGCACCTGCATCAAATATTTTGCATCCATGAGTCCTCAAAGAGCCAAGATCACTCAATAATATTTCTCATATTTAGAGGTTTTTCTACTAGTTGGCATGGTGCTAGTAGCCTGGGGCACAGTAAATATGGTGAAAAGCTGAACACTTAAAGGTAAAATCTGTGGCCCTAAAACAAGAGTAAACCACCAATCGCATCAAAGTGTGAGTACCTCCGGTACCTTCTATAATGCAACCACTATCCAACTTCTGTGGTCACTGATTCTGGCTTGCTCCATTAAGCCTCCTCATGTGATGTGATGAATGTAAACACTAGTTTTTAGTAAGGATGAAGTGAGGGGGGAGCCAGGCTGCTGCCAGTGACCACAGAAGCTTAAGACTGGGTTCACACCTGGGCGTACTATAGGCGCGTTTTTTCTGCTCATTTTTTTGTACGTTTTTTCGTTCAGTGAAACGCACGTTCGATGCTCGCTTTTATACCTCCCTGGCAGTATGATTTTTTTTTCCTTTATTTTCTCTATCTTTTTTTTTTTTTTTAACTTTCAAACTTCCCACCGGTTACGCCCCCCTGCGACGCAGCCGTTCCCAAGGGACGGAACCTGGAAGTCAGCCGCGGCCGGAGGACACAGCGGGGATCGCGGACAAGGTAAGTCCTACGCTGTATTCCCGAGTGTGGCTTGACGTTACCGCTTTGTTAACCCCGATCCACACTTGGAAATACCAATGGATACGCGCGGAAAAACGCCCCAAAGAAGCTCCTGTACTTGTTTGGACGTAGGACGTTTTGCAGCGCGTTTCCACGGACTGAAATACGCCCAGGTGGGAACCATGCCCATAGGGATTCATGGGATTTCACTTGCTGAGCGTTTTTCAGCGCTTTGATCAGCGCTGAAAACCCCCCAGGTGTGAACCAGGCCTAAGGCTGGTTACACTTAAAAGCAAATTGGGCATCAACACTCCCCAGGCAATCTACGAGACATCAGGGCCCGGAAATGCATACATTTTGGGTTAAAAAGTGGTTTCTTTTCTTGGGGCCACAAGTTCCCTTTAGTGTCATGGCATAAGACACATTTTAACATTTTTGCTCAACATATAGCTGAGTGAATGATCTTTGCTGAGGAAATTATCTTTGCAGTGCTCCCCGAATGCATCTAGTGGCAATAATACCTGCAAACTGCATTTGCTCAGCTATACGCCGGACAAACGTGTTATACATCAGCCTCAAAGACACTGTTCTGGAAGAGGATGGAAAATGAGAAATGGCTTTCCTAAGGAAATGCTTCTGGCTAACTAGGTAGATGTTATTAAGGGTTTAATGCATTTAAAAATATATAAACAGTGATATAAAATGTTATTTCTCATGTCTGTTGTCAGGAACGGTGTAAGAAGATAGAAATAAGTGTACAAGTGGACTCAGAGAATTTGGTATCATCGTCTGAATCAGCGTGAATGACATTTTGGATCATTTGTGATGGAAAAAGTCAATCTAACCTCCGACTTTGTTCTTCTGTGCTTCTCTGACCTTCACTACAACCATGCCGCTCTCTTCTCCACCATTCTGGTCATATACGTCCTCACATGGACTGGTAACTTACTTTTAATAACTTCTATTAAACTTTCTCCACAGTTGCACACACCTATGTACTTTTTCTTGGGGAACCTGTCAGTAGTGGACATCTCTTTCTCTACAGTGTCAGTTCCCAAGCTACTAGCCGGCATTCTTCATAGAGGAGCCTCCATTTCCTTCCTTGGCTGTTTCCTGCAGATGTACTTCCTTTTGTTTCTGGGCACCACTGAGAGTCTTCTTCTGTCAGTCATGGCGTTTGATCGATAAGGTGTTATTTCCGAACGTACAAAACTGTTGGGCACTCGTTACAGAGACAGAAGAAAAAGTGGTAGTGCCGCTCAGCTATAGATATCATATTAGTACAATAGGTTGACAACTACAGGTGATACATGTATCTTATTGATGGGTAGAATAGTGTTTACATTTCAGGTATACATTCCAACAGCGGGGCTCTGGCGTACAGCATACATCTACTATAATGAGTGTGCTGTAGAGAAAAACAAAAAATTGGAGACGGAAGCGCCACTACCTGGCGCAATAAATGTGGTAGAGCAGGGTGTAAGCGTTGGTGATGTACTCACCTAAGGCTGGGTGAGCATTCGCTTGTAATCGTCGGGTTGCGGTGAAGCGGATGGAGTGGAGTAGTGGTGGGAGTGGTCCACCCTTTTCCAGGGTGGCGTAGCGATTAAACCCAATAAGGCAGATGGAGACACAAAAGCGAGGGGGTGAGGCATGCAGTGGTGGGTGAAGAAGGGGTGGGCTTCTGTAACTCACCGTGGGGATACTGAAGGGCGGCTCTCAGCGATGACGGTGCGGCCAGTGTTGTGCCTGGGCGGTGGGCCGTGCGGTGGTCCTCAGGACGGTTGCTGGCACAGGTGTCCTCTGATGGCAGGTGCTGTGAAGAGGTGGAGCGACGTGGTGTCCTGGATGGGGGGACTGGAG
>NW_017308059.1:183478-186070 GCF_000935625.1 Nanorana parkeri
TGCCCCACCCAGTCCCTCTCCCCCCCCCCCCCCGCATTTTCCCCTTACCTCTGACAAGCGCCACACATGGGCTAAACTCTCTCAATTTTTCTATGGTAAGTGTGGAGAAGGCTCCACCATTATTCGCTATGACGTGCGCTCGATAAATGGAGCTCAAGGCTCTACTCCCAAAGGTGCTGGTAGCGACCCAGCGTGTAGAGAGATGGCATGCACTCTGACTGGAATGTACCCAGTGGTTGCCCCCATTATGGGTATCCGAGCGTGTCAAACTGCGACACCTCACATGGCTAACTGACAAAACAACAGGGGGGGAGGGGGACAATGGAAGACAGAGGGAAGACAGGCGGGAGGGGAAAAGGATGAGTGAGAGAGGTTTTTGGTTGCACGTAGGTGTGATATGTGTAGGAGGGTATTGAAGGTCAATTATATAACACAGAGTCGGCGCGAGGTAGGTGAGGTGAAGTACTTATCAATCCAGGGAGACCAAGTATTTTCAAATTTGCTCATATGGTCATTGAGTTGAGCTGTTCTTTTTTCCTGTGACATAACCCAGTTGATGTGGTTAGTTACACTGTGGATACTGAGGGGGCTTTGTGAGCCAATTTTTAGCAATTTCCCTCTTTGCAGATGTGCATATATGCATGGAGAGATTAAATTGTTTTTACGGAGGAGGCCTTCAGGCTTACAGTAAAGCAATGCAAGAAATGGGTCTTTGGTGAGGGGTTCTGAGAACAGTGACGATAGGAGGGCGAACACATCATCCCAAACGGACGAGGCTTGAGGGCAGCTCCACCATATGTGGAAAAGGGTGCCTGGTTCCGGCCAGCCACGAAAGCAGTTAGGGGAGCAATCCGGGTTATAGATAACCACTCTGGCTGGTACCATGTATCAACGCATGAGGACCTTGTAGTTAATTTCCGACATGCTTGCACAGCGCGAGCTGGACTTAGTATTTGCCCAAGATTGTTGCCAGATGTCCTCATCAATGGGGGGACTCTAGGTCCTTTTCCCATTGGAGGACATAGGAGGGAGGAGGCGTATCTGTGGGGGAGATCAGTGCGGCTTAGAGAAGTGAGATGAGTCCCGGGGTGTGTGGGTTGGTGTGGCAAACTCTCTCAAATGGAGAGAGCCGTAAGGGATTGGGTTGCTGTGGTGTGAAAGCAGTAACAAAATGTTTGATCTGGAGGTACCTGAAGATTTCCCTACCTGGGAGTTGGGTATGCTCTTGGAGGTATGGGAAGGATTTAATTCCTGCGTCGGTTCTTAGCTGTCGTAGGGTAGTACGTAATTATTTTTTTATCAATTTTTTTTCACCAGCTTTATTGGTATCACACAGAAGCTAACAAGTCACTGTGTGATAGCATTTGGAGGTGACAGGTTCTCTTTATTGAACCTGTCACCTCCAATACAGGAGTTCTAGCACAGCACTGTACTGGAACTCCTGTGACAGGTGAGTGAGGAAGAGCACAGCTCTCCCCTCTCACTGTCTACTCGGAGCAGCAGGATTACTTTTAACCCTGCTGCTCTGCCCACCACTCTCCATCCTGAAGACGGCGGCGGCGAGGATGGAGCCGGGAGGACGCAGAATGTAGAGAGGTAGGTGCAGGGGAGGGAGGGGGATGGCGGGGGGAGGACGGACCGGCAGTCTAATTACAAGTGATCTCAGCGACATTGGCGAGATTACTTGTAAAGAAACAAGTGGTTTCCCCCATTCTACATTTAGCCCGGCTTGTGCAAAGCAGAGCTAAATGTAGAAAATAAATTACCGCCCGTCGCCCGGAACTTCATGTGACTTCAAACCTGTGTCGCCCCTCTGTTCAGTGCCGCACCGAGGCCGGGCCTCAGCGGCCTTGCCGGGAATCCGGCCCTGCAAGTAACAGCTGGGGTAATCAATACTTGCTGTTAGGAGTACACTGGTTCACAGGCAAATGCAATCCTGGAGTCTGTGTCCTGGCTGTAGAAGCTAGTATAGAAGCAGTGTTGTGTTGTGAAGCACAAGAAGTCCCAGTAGGATCAGGAGGGTATACAGGCTCAGGAGAGTCCCCTGGGGACAGCCTATCATTCAGGATGGAGAGCGGGTCAGCAGGGAGCTTTGTCCGGCGTCCGCACTCATTGCAGGAACAACAGACAAGTGAACCCTTGCTGCTTAAGCTGTGGAGGAGGAGGGCGGAGTGGCGTGATGTCGACAGACCGGGGGCGGAGCTACCCTCCGTGTCCGAGACACCGGAGAGGTAGGTAGAGCAGATCTATTACAGAGTGGTGGCGAGTAAAACCACCCTAATGACTAAAATTGATACTTTAGCTCTGGAATGTGAGCTCATTCATCAGGACCTGAACAAAATCCGCTGTCGCCTTGCTTCTTTGGAGATTTCCCCACAATTCCTGTTCTGCTGACCTTTTACCACAGAAAGTGTGTCACGTACCTTGGTATGAGCCTGAAGTGACGAGGTAGGTCTTCCCTTGCTGCTCTCGTCTGAGCCCCACTGGAGATGGAACAGTAGTTGTAGAGATAGAGAGGGGCACGAGTGCCTGTTGCCAGTGGTGTATTTAGGTTTGGGGCTGCCCTAGGCAAGACAAAACTAGGGCACCCCC
>NW_017308059.1:188615-199822 GCF_000935625.1 Nanorana parkeri
CCCCCCCCCCCCCCCGCATTTTCCCCTTACCTCTGACAAGCGCCACACATGGGGTAAACTCTCTCAATTTTTCTATGGTAAGTGTGGAGAAGGCTCCACCATTATTCGCTATGACGTGCGCTCGATAAATGGAGCTCAAGGCTCTACTCCCAAAGGTGCTGGTAGCGACCCAGCGTGTAGAGAGATGGCATGCACTCTGACTGGAATGTACCCAGTGGTTGCCCCCATTATGGGTATCCGAGCGTGTCAAACTGCGACACCTCACATGGCTAACTGACAAAACAACAGGGGGGGAGGGGGACAATGGAAGACAGAGGGAAGACAGGCGGGAGGGGAAAAGGATGAGTGAGAGAGGTTTTTGGTTGCACGTAGGTGTGATATGTGTAGGAGGGTATTGAAGGTCAATTATATAACACAGAGTCGGCGCGAGGTAGGTGAGGTGAAGTACTTATCAATCCAGGGAGACCAAGTATTTTCAAATTTGCTCATATGGTCATTGAGTTGAGCTGTTCTTTTTTCCTGTGACATAACCCAGTTGATGTGGTTAGTTACACTGTGGATACTGAGGGGGCTTTGTGAGCCAATTTTTAGCAATTTCCCTCTTTGCAGATGTGCATATATGCATGGAGAGATTAAATTGTTTTTACGGAGGAGGCCTTCAGGCTTACAGTAAAGCAATGCAAGAAATGGGTCTTTGGTGAGGGGTTCTGAGAACAGTGACGATAGGAGGGCGAACACATCATCCCAAACGGACGAGGCTTGAGGGCAGCTCCACCATATGTGGAAAAGGGTGCCTGGTTCCGGCCAGCCACGAAAGCAGTTAGGGGAGCAATCCGGGTTATAGATAACCACTCTGGCTGGTACCATGTATCAACGCATGAGGACCTTGTAGTTAATTTCCGACATGCTTGCACAGCGCGAGCTGGACTTAGTATTTGCCCAAGATTGTTGCCAGATGTCCTCATCAATGGGGGGACTCTAGGTCCTTTTCCCATTGGAGGACATAGGAGGGAGGAGGCGTATCTGTGGGGGAGATCAGTGCGGCTTAGAGAAGTGAGATGAGTCCCGGGGTGTGTGGGTTGGTGTGGCAAACTCTCTCAAATGGAGAGAGCCGTAAGGGATTGGGTTGCTGTGGTGTGAAAGCAGTAACAAAATGTTTGATCTGGAGGTACCTGAAGATTTCCCTACCTGGGAGTTGGGTATGCTCTTGGAGGTATGGGAAGGATTTAATTCCTGCGTCGGTTCTTAGCTGTCGTAGGGTAGTACGTAATTATTTTTTTATCAATTTTTTTTCACCAGCTTTATTGGTATCACACAGAAGCTAACAAGTCACTGTGTGATAGCATTTGGAGGTGACAGGTTCTCTTTATTGAACCTGTCACCTCCAATACAGGAGTTCTAGCACAGCACTGTACTGGAACTCCTGTGACAGGTGAGTGAGGAAGAGCACAGCTCTCCCCTCTCACTGTCTACTCGGAGCAGCAGGATTACTTTTAACCCTGCTGCTCTGCCCACCACTCTCCATCCTGAAGACGGCGGCGGCGAGGATGGAGCCGGGAGGACGCAGAATGTAGAGAGGTAGGTGCAGGGGAGGGAGGGGGATGGCGGGGGGAGGACGGACCGGCAGTCTAATTACAAGTGATCTCAGCGACATTGGCGAGATTACTTGTAAAGAAACAAGTGGTTTCCCCCATTCTACATTTAGCCCGGCTTGTGCAAAGCAGAGCTAAATGTAGAAAATAAATTACCGCCCGTCGCCCGGAACTTCATGTGACTTCAAACCTGTGTCGCCCCTCTGTTCAGTGCCGCACCGAGGCCGGGCCTCAGCGGCCTTGCCGGGAATCCGGCCCTGCAAGTAACAGCTGGGGTAATCAATACTTGCTGTTAGGAGTACACTGGTTCACAGGCAAATGCAATCCTGGAGTCTGTGTCCTGGCTGTAGAAGCTAGTATAGAAGCAGTGTTGTGTTGTGAAGCACAAGAAGTCCCAGTAGGATCAGGAGGGTATACAGGCTCAGGAGAGTCCCCTGGGGACAGCCTATCATTCAGGATGGAGAGCGGGTCAGCAGGGAGCTTTGTCCGGCGTCCGCACTCATTGCAGGAACAACAGACAAGTGAACCCTTGCTGCTTAAGCTGTGGAGGAGGAGGGCGGAGTGGCGTGATGTCGACAGACCGGGGGCGGAGCTACCCTCCGTGTCCGAGACACCGGAGAGGTAGGTAGAGCAGATCTATTACAGAGTGGTGGCGAGTAAAACCACCCTAATGACTAAAATTGATACTTTAGCTCTGGAATGTGAGCTCATTCATCAGGACCTGAACAAAATCCGCTGTCGCCTTGCTTCTTTGGAGATTTCCCCACAATTCCTGTTCTGCTGACCTTTTACCACAGAAAGTGTGTCACGTACCTTGGTATGAGCCTGAAGTGACGAGGTAGGTCTTCCCTTGCTGCTCTCGTCTGAGCCCCACTGGAGATGGAACAGTAGTTGTAGAGATAGAGAGGGGCACGAGTGCCTGTTGCCAGTGGTGTATTTAGGTTTGGGGCTGCCCTAGGCAAGACAAAACTAGGGTGCCCCCCCCCCCCCACACACACACTAAATTTACCCCACCCGGCTGTGGTCTCAGGTGGGCTCTGCAGGGTCTGTAGTGGGCTCTACAGGATCTGTGGTGGGCTCTTAGGTGGGCTGTGAACGATCTCTGGTGGGCTCTGCAGGATCTGTGGTGGGCTTTGCAGGCTGCAGAGCCCCCTATGAATCCTGCAAATCCCACTTGGGACCAGGCAAAGCACCCCACAGATCCTGCAAAGCCCCTTGAGACCCGACAAAGCCCCCCACAGATTTTGCAGCATCTTAGGGGGGTTGTGCAGGATCTGTGGTGGGCTTTGCAGGCTGTAGAGCCCCCTACGGATCCTGCAGAGCTCACCAAAGAGTATTGCACAGCACACCTGAGACTCTTTGGTGGGCTGTGCATAATCTATGCTGGTCTCTGCCAGCACAGTCCTCTTACCTTGCACGGCCTGACCTCTTTGAAACACGGCCTCCTCATCCTTGGCGCCCGACACGGTCACCTTGTCATCTTCGCCGCCCGACTGGAGCTCCGTCTTCGCCCCCAGCCTCCTCCGTCTCAGGGGCCGCTTGCCAAATTTCATACTTTAAAATAAAATATAACTGGTTTGGTACTACAGACACTAATATACACACAATACGGCCCCTTTCATATCTATAGGTTTAGGTGCGATTAGGGATTCCTGCGTCAGAAACTTGCGTTTTACTGCAGCAGAAATCCCTAATCTGGCGTTTACAAGTGGCAGCTGTCACCTATTCCAGTAAATGATCAGGTGACAGCAGCTCCATGTAAACGCCTGCACACCGCATGTAATGGAATGTGATATGATTACATGCGGTTAGAAAACACTCTCCCTGGATGTACAATCATTGCGTCCAGGGAGAGTGATTGATTCCTAACCCCCCCACACACACGTGTGTGTGTGTGTGTGTGTGTGTGTGTATGTGTATGTGTAACAGCGTGTGGTCGATGGCAGATCAGACGACACTTGTGTGAGAGGCTAAAGCGTAGTCAGGAACGAGCCAGATCGGTAACGTGCGGTCAGCGTGGTACATAAGCAGGAGACAGAAGCGGAGTCAGGAACAGGCCGGGTCATACACTAGCGAGCAGAATAGTACCAGATCAGGAGGCAGAAGAATTGTCAGGGATGAGCCGAGGTCACAAGGCAGGCAGTAAGCAGGCAGAGTAAGGAATGAAGCTGGGTCAAACAGGTATCAGGAGCAGAAACACAGATGCAGGTTACAGCTGCAGATCTCTCAGCAAGGTGCAGACGCAGGGGCAATCTTTAAATAGCCCGCCTGGCGCCAAGGACATGCGCATGCACGTTGTTGCGCGCGTACGTGTACGTTTTCGCGCATGCGCCTTACTAGCTGCATAGCGTCGAAGCCTCTAGATAGGCAGAGCCAGCTGTCACTCACGCAGCTGGGTGGATCTGGACAGTATTGTCGGGATCCGTCTCAGCTGCGGCGGTCTCAGTATACCGCGGATTTGCGGGCAATAGCCCGCTATATACTGAGCTTTGGGTTACGGGGGGAGGTTAGTATACATCCTCCCGTAACCCTAAAGAGAACTATGGGAAAAAACACTTACCCCATAGTTCTCTTTTAAGCCGCTGCTGTCTGTTACATACTGAATTTATTATGTGTCCAAGTGTAATTGCTCAAGAACACACAAGGGTAAGCACCGCTTCTCCACGGCTCAGGAATGGAATGAGCAGAGTGCTTGCTGTTGGGACCACATCCTCGCTCCAATATGAGCTTATATCAACAAAAGAAAAGATGGCCACACACCAGATTCCACTGGGATAATTTATTGAAAAGTACCACATCACTGCTGTCCTGCCCAAGGTCTGCCCAACAATCACAAGATTGTTCACTTCTCCTGCCTTCTCCAAACTCTTCACCCTTTTGTGAATAATCCTGTTAGACTCTCTAATTAGAATATGGTATTCTGTTGAGAATACTTTGTATCAATTTGTAAACACACAACCGACTCCAGCAGCACACAACACAGTGGGCTGCTGCCGCCCTGGCTGTGATCACAGAACTGTGACCACCTAAGCTGCTGTTGAAGGTCTGCCTCGGACCCTGTGGAACCCATCAACAGCAGTAACTCAATGAGATGCTGGTTCCTTCACGGACCAGCTCTCATTGTATCGCATGACAGGGTTATCCCGTCACTGGTAGTTAACGAACTGAACGAAGGTGACGAGATAATCCCGTCATCGGTCGGGAAGGGGTTAACCCACATATTCTTAGACTTTATTAGTACTCTGTAGTCATTTGGTTGTCATTTTCTGCAATATTTCCCGTTCCCGAACCATAATTTTATTGTGAGCTCAAAACTGAACTTGTGTGCAAATTGAGGTCTTACAAATGCGTTAAATAGGGGCAAGATTTTGTCTGTCTGGATTCGCTGCAGATTGGCTTTTAATTTTGTATTAAGTTTATAATTGGTGAAAGATTCTAAATAAAAATGGGATCAGTATTATTTTGTAGTATTCATAACAATCCTCTTTATTAAGGTTGGAGCGAGAACACAAGAGAATTCTAAAAATATGATTAAGACGTGCAACATTCCCTGGTGACACCCAACGCTCAGAAGGAAAGAAAGCCGTAGATTATATATAGAGAGCTGCCTTCTGTCTGACAGAACTCTATCTTCTATCAGGAGATGGTAAGTGAAATACAGAACCCAATATGAATCTAAAGACTGATGGGTGAATTCATTATTGAAGTCTAATAGAAGCCCCCAGAAGATGTATAATCATATTACAAGTTTTATAGAGACTCAGTGATGTTCTGCTGGATCTGTTGGTCAGAGCATCTAACAAACCTGGAAAAGGTTTACAACAAGGGCCTGCTATGTAAGAATACATTGTACAAGATGGAGCTTTATCACTCATTGGCCACTTTATTAGGTTCACCTTGCTAGTATCAGAACTACCTTAATTCTTCATGGCATTAATTTAACAAGGTTGTGGAAGCATTCCTTAGAGCAGGGGTGTCAAACTCAATTTAATCGTGGGCCGCATCAACATTATGGTTGCCCTCAAAGGGGCTGTAAGACTATATAAATGTATCTAATCTTTATCATAATTGCCTCTGCATTCGATTATCACTGGTTTTAGTAATAACTTAATACCTGGATCTGAAAGTAGAAGTCTAGGAAATGGCCTGGTAGGCCGGATTCGGCCCCTGGGCCTTGAGTTTGACACATGTGCCTTAGAGTGTTTGGTTAATATTGACATGAAAGCATCATGCATTTGCTGCAGATATGTCGGCTGCACATCCATGATGTGAATCTCCCGTCCCACCGCATCCCAAATGTCCTCTATTAGGTTGAGATCTGGTGACTGTGGAGGCCATTTGAGTCATGTTGAACTTATTATCATGTCCAAGAAACCAGTCTGAGGTCATTTTAGCGTTGTGACATGTTGTGTTATCCTGCTGGAAGTAGCCATCGGAACATCGGTACACTGTGGTCATAAAGGGATGTCCATGGTCAGTAAAAATCCTCGGGTAGGCTGTGCCATTTAAACAATGCTCAACTGGCACTAAGGGGCCCAAATTGGCCAAGAAAATATCCCCCACACCATTACACCACCACTAGCCTGAACCATTGATACAAGGCAGGATGGGTCCATGGTTTCATGTTGTTTACGCCAACTTCTGATTTGACCATCCGAATGTCACAGAAGAAATCAGACTCATCAGACCAGGCAACATTTTTACAATCTTCTGTTCTTCAATTTTGGTGAGTCCTTTTGAATTGTAGTCTCCGTTTCCCATGCTTAGCTGAGAGGTGTGACACACTGTGCGTTTTTATGCTGTTGTAGCCCATCTGCTTCAAGGTTCATTCAGAGGTGATCTTCTGCACACTTCAGTTGTATTGAGTGATTATTTGAGTTACTGTTGCCATTCTATCAGCTTGGACCAGTCTGGCCATTCTCTGACCTCTGACATCAACAAGGCTTTTTAACCCAAACAAACTGCTGCTCTCATGTCACCTTCAAAGTTACTTAAATCACCTTTCTTCACCATTCTGATGCTCGGTTTCAACTTCAGCAGATTGTCTTGACCATGTCTACATGCCTAAATGCATTGAGTTGCTGCCATGTGATTGGCAGATTAGATATTTGTGTTAACGAGCAGTTCAAAATGTGTACCTAATAAAGTGACCAGTGAGTGTACATGTCAGTCACCACAACATGAGAGCTGAGCCTGGGAGGAGAGAAGCCCAATTCAACTGACTAAATTTACCATTCAATATCCCTAACAGGACCCACCAAGTTGATTCTCAAGGCGCAGGAAAAAGGCAGCTTAAGTCAATGGGGTTGATTTGCTAAAGGCAATCAGGTTGATTCATTTTGCAAGACAATTTTCCCTAAGCTTATAGAATGAGGTGAAGCGCTTCTGACTTCCATTGTTCGCTCATGTACATGCTTGATATATTTTCCTTGCACGTGATGTAATATTCTTTGAAAAGTGAATTTGCACCTCATTCACTAAGCTAAGAAAAAAAATCCCTTGTGAAGTGAGAATTCCCTTAGAGAGTGAACGGTCTATTTGCCTATAGTAAATAAACCCCATAGTCTTTAGCTTTGTCCAACAGACCGGGACGGTTCTGGTGTACAAACAACAGACCGGGACGGTTCTGGTGTACAAAGTGATTGTAGTATTACTGCATCACAGTGTCCTAAAGCGAGCCTAAAATTGGATATATTTGCAACAAAATTAAAGAACAGAAAAGCTGTAAGCAGAAAATAGAATGGGGGAGGTTTGTATTAGATTTCAGTCCATGCACATCTAAGAAGACCTAGATGCACATAATGGTTGGTTAACTGCATGGTAAATGAGATTCAGTGAGTGTAGGAGAAAGAAAAACATTTGGAAACCAAATATATAAATGGGGAGGGGGGGGGGGGGGTTATAAAAATAAAATGCTCTTTTGGGCCAAGTAAAGACAGATCTGGTGGAAGATTTGGTGGAAAGTTGCACACTTTAAAGTTAAACCTGTGACCCTATAGAGTAAACTGCCACTGATCTCACACTACAGTCACCTCCAGGGTACCACCGAATCCTGTATACTGTATCTCTATAATGCACTCAGTGGCCAATAAGCGGATTCAGTAGCCAATATTAAGACAGGGCATGGGTGAGGGACAGTCCACAGTCAGTGACAACAGAACGCTGGTTGCATTACAGAGCATCCTGTGTTTTTGGAGCTCTGTTGGACATCAGAACCTGCAAATTTCTGTATTATCGGTTGAGTGGCAGTTTACTTTTTGGTTTTGGGGACATAAGTTCACCTCAAGATCACTTCAAAAGACACAATGCTCCCCCTTGTGCTGCCCAAAGGCTTTGTACTATAAGAGCAGTACAAATGTACGAACAGTCTTGTACATGATCTATTTCAGGCTGATTAGGTTTTAGGGGAAGGGCTTCATTCATTTCCAAAAGAGAGAAATATAATCTGTCATAGTAACTATTCAATGACCAATATCTGGAATAGTGTAACAGAGAAAGACCCATATACATGAAGAAATCAACCATTGACCTTGTTCTTTTCTAGACAATTTTTAAATCTAACCTTACATTTCTTCTTCTTGGTCTCTCAGACTTGCACTACACTAGATAATTTACGATGGAAAAAGTCAATCGAACCTCCGGCTTTATTCTTCTGGGCTTCTCAGACCTTCAATACAACTGTGCTGCTCTCTTCTCCACCATTCTGGTCATTTACATCCTCACATGGACAGCTAACGTAGTTCTAGTAAGTGCTATTAAACTTTCTCCACAGTTGCACACACCGATGTACTTTTACTTGGGGAACCTGTCAGTAGTGGACATCTCTTTCTCTACGGTAACAGTTCCCAAGCTTCTATCCTGCATTCTTCATGGAGCAACCTCAATCTCCTTCCTTGGCTGTTTCCTGCAGATGTTCTTCTTTCTGTTATTGGGGGTCACTGAGATTCTCCTTTTGACAGTCATGGCCTTTGACCGATATTTAGCTATTTGTAACCCCTTACGTTATACATCATTAATGAATGAGAAGGTTATGGTTATGCTTACTACCACGTGTTGGGTAGCAGGATCTCTACATTCATGTTTACATAGTTTGAGTCTCTCACAATTAACCTACTGTGAGGACAGACTGATCCACCACTTTCTCTGTGACGTGACACCCCTCATCAAACTGTCCTGCTCTAGTACCATACTAGCTGAGCTCTTAATATACACTGAAGGTTCTATAGCTGGTAACATTCCATTCCTTTTCATTTTCATTTCCTACATGCTAATTGGATGGGCTATAGTGAAAATGAAAAGCAGCAGCAGCCAAAGCAAAGCCTTCTCCTCCTGTTCTTCTCATCTCATGGTCATTTGCTTGTTCTATGGTACCATCATTTTTACTTACTTTCGACCACCATCAAACTACGCCTCCCAGTATGATCGCATTGCCAGCATGGCTTACACCATCATCACACCTATGCTGAATCCTTTCATTTACAGCCTAAGGAACCAAGATGTGAAATGGGTTCTGAAGAAACTTTTCATGAAATGGCTTTATTATGGCTAAATTAACAACTTTTCTGTCACACGTAATACTTTCTGGTCTATTCACAAAAGGGTGAAGAGTTTGGAGAAGGCAGGAGAAGTGAACAATCTAGGACAAAATAGAATGGAAAAATTCTCCAATTCAGCTCACTTTCCAATTCAGCTATGTTGTCCTAGATTGTTCCCTTCTCCTGCCTTCTCCAAACTCTTCACCCTTTTGTGAATAGACCCCTTTTTTTGTGATACAGAAAAGAAAATGCCGGACTTTGTTCTTTGTTTCTGAACAGGTTCTTTTTATTGAGTAGAACTTAGAATTAAGTATACCCATGTTGGTGACATGTTATGTGTAATCTCAGACAAAAACTCTTTTGCCCATTCAAACTTCTCCCATCATATTAAGATTTCCCAACTGGATTTCTGCCTCCAAACAAAGCACTCTCATTACTATGTTCTCTGAAATGAACATCTAGACCAGTGGTTCTCAACCTGTTTAACCTCAGGACCCACTTTTTTCCTTGGTCATTAAGTTGTGACCCAAGTCGCGCTGCATTGAAATGCACGGCATTGCTGTACCGGGCGTTGCGGGCCATTGAACTTTGGGTGGAAAGGGCGGTTGGGGTGCCTTTCAAATTTATTGTTATAAATTGTTTATTGACTGTTCAATTAACGCAGGGTACTAGTGTGAATGGGTCCTCAAAAACACTGACAGACACACACAAACACAATCTCACACACAACCACAGACATTTTCACACACACACATATACACTCCAAAACATTTTTTATTTATTTTTTTAGATCCCCCAGTCTCTCTATCTTAGGAGAACTGGAGTGGATCCTCAGCCTGGGGTCCAGTGCGGGCTGCTGTGCTGTGCTGGAGCTCCATCCATATGTGCATTGGCTTTTACAACCCCCTTTGCACGCCCTGGAGAGATGTTGGGAGCCAGAATGTGACATCATTCCGGTTCACCTCTACAGGACATGCGAGGAAGCTGTAAGCAATGCATGTATGGATGGAGCTCCCTCGCGGCCATAGCTCCAGCCCACCCCACACCCAGTATATGAATGGCTATTCAGCGCGAGAACTAATAGTGCTGCGCTAGGGGGAGGCTGAGAAGCCTCTAACCTAGAAAAGTGGAAGGCACACGGTGACCCACTGAACATGGAGTTGGGACCCACTGAACACGAGGCCGCGACCCACTTTTGGGTCACGATTCACCAGTTGAGAACCAAGGATCTAGACCAAATCCTAGCAACTGCTTTACATCATAAAATGCTACGCAGTATATATTTCAGATTTATCACTTGGGTTCATTTATTGTAATATACACTGAGTGGCCAGATTATTATGACCACCCCATCAGTACTTCGTTGGGCCGCCTCGTGACTCCACCAGATGATGAAAGGTGATGCGGGGAATCTGACACTGCACTGTTGCCCTTCTGTTGTCTTGTACCAGTCTTGCCACTCTCCGTTCTGCCCTAACATTGACAATGTATTACTCAATGGACAACCCAGATTAGAATGGGACATCCTTCCTAAATTGTGTTGTGTCACATTATCCTCCACAACTAGCAGCTAAGACAATCAAATGTATCCATGATATCTTCTTGCACAATTGACGCCTAAGGGTTGTCTGGTCTTTCCCAACCAGGGTTATGTGGAACCCTAGTGTTCCTTCACTGGTTGCAAGAGGTTGCTTGTGGAGTCAACCCTAAGTAACCACTGACATCAATATCTTTTCTGCTGCTTGTAAAGGGACCAGTCTTTCCACTAATCTACCATGTAAAGGGGTCCTTCTCTCACTAATATAAGGAGGTCCTTCTCCCACTTGCCACAATGTAAGGGGCCTTGCACTAACCACCAGTGAAATAAATAATTTTCCCACTGACCAATATAAGTGGCACATGCCCACTGAACACCAATGCATTTTTTCCCTTGTTTTTTGATAAATTCTTTTTATTAATTTTGCAATATAACATAACAAAAATGACATGATCCAAAACAACACCAACAATAAAAACACATACTACAAAACAATTACATTCTCATACAGTACAACATTAAACAAGACAATACAATACATAT
>NW_017308059.1:199843-207132 GCF_000935625.1 Nanorana parkeri
GACAACCAACACTACCAGTGAACCACTCTCTGTGATTCAGCCATAAACTATACTCTGGCTAGCCATCCAAATTAAGTAAGAACCTAAATACTCTTGGAATGATAGGGACCCCATTCAAATAATCAAAAGAGAAGGTACAGAGCGCACAATAGGTTTAAGAATCCATCTCAATGGCAGGGCTCCAACCAGGAAATATACACTAGGTGGGGGGAAAAAAGAAGCCAGATCACTGCTAAAATACAAAAAAAAACAGGACAAAACAGGTTCTCTTAAGGAGAGGTCACTCTGAGACTGTGTGGTTGGAATCTATCCATGGAGACCAAACTTTAAAAAGGGTCCTAATCAGGGACACATTAAGTTGTATAAAGTCCAAAACCGAGTTAATGACATGTAAACCAAGGTATCTGGACACTTCTTGTAGCGGAGCAAAGGACAACCCGGAAGAAGGATTCAGAGGATCCAGAGGAAGACATTGTGATTTAATCCAGTTCACCTACAGCCCACAATAAATGGAAAAGGTGATAAAATATATGCATCAGTAAAAAATAATATAGGATCAATCACTCATCTACAAGTGCTCATAAGCAATATGCAATACATAAAAAATACTTTTTACGTGCGAAAAATATTCCTATAGATGTATAATCCACACACTTGTAATACATTGCTTAATTGCGCAAAGCAAAACCAAAGTCTTTCTGTGTATAGTGCACACGTTGATATTAAAGTGTTTAATAGTGCAAACAAAGTCTCTCTGTGAAGTGTCTTCCTTAGCCTCCACTCAACACCACTGTGTGCCCTTATGAAAAGTCGCTCACCTCCAGGTTTGACCTCAGCATGGGTCAATAATCGCTCAGAGATCCACCAGATCAATCACTGCCAGCTTTGGTTTCTCCTTCCCTTCCACAGTATTATAGAGCAGAGATCAGAAGCTCCATCATAGATGTTCACAAATGGGAATGAGTAGAGTTCATAGCGTAAGACCATTTAAAACCATAAGTACTTCATTAACAAAACTACTCAAATAAGAAAAACATCTACATTATTATTATTATTATACAGGATTTATATAGTAGACATGTGCACTGCCAAAAAATTCGTTTCGTTTTAAATTCGGATTTGTGTTATTTCGTTTTTCAGGATTCGGGTGTGAAAGTCAATTCGGATTCGGAATTCGGATTCGGGCGAAATTCGGTAGCGTTAGTACGAACGTTCGTTTCGTTTTCTGTTCTTATTCGTTTCTTATTCGTTTCTTATTCGCTTCGTTCGTTTGCAGCAAAAGTGACATTTGAGGGGGAAAAAATATTTGTCTCCTCTAATGTCACTTTGCTCCAACGAACGAAACGAATAAGAAACGAATAAGAACAGAGAACGAAACGAACGTTCGTACGAACGCTACCGAATTTCGGAAATGGAAATTCGGATTCGTTTGCATTCGTTATGTCTATAATTCGGAATTCGGATACATCCGAATGTCCGAATTTCCGAAAATTCGTCCGAATTTCGATTCGGAACGAAACGAATCGCACATGTCTATTATATAGCACCAGTTTGCGCAGCGCTTTACAATGTAAGGAAGACATTACAATTACAATACAATTCAAGACAAGATGGTAAGGAGGGCCCTGCCCCAGAGGGCTTACAATCTAAAAGGGAGGGGGAAGTGATACATGAGGCGGTAGCTGCGTGGGGATGAATTATTTGAGAAAGTGATGTGGTTAGGTTGAGGTGGGAAAGTCTTCCCTGAAGAGATGAGTCTTTAGGGAACACCTAAAGACAGTCAAGGTGGGAGATAGACGGACAGGTTGAGGTAAAGAGTTCCAGAGGATGGGAGAGACTCTAGAGATGTCCTGGAGGCGAGTATGGGAGGAGTTGACTAGGGAGCTGGAAAGCAGCAGGTCTAGGGAAGAGCGCAAGGGACGGTTAGGGTGATATTTTGAGACAAGGTTGGAGATATAGCCGGGGGCAGAGTTGTGGATGGCTTTATAAGTGACTGTTAATATTTTGAATTTTATCCTCTGGGCGAGTGGAAGCCAGTGCAGGGATTGGCATGGAGGGGGGTAGGGATGGAAGCCAGTGCAGGGATTGACAGAGGGGGGTTGCAGACACTGAGCGGTTGGTCAAGTGAATGAGTCTAGTAGCTGCATTCATGATAGACTGAAGGGGGGATATCAGTAACAATCGATCCCCAATTCTCTCTTCAGCTGCCCAATCTAGTGCTCCAGCTGGAAAAGGGGCCAGGCCATCCCATTGTATCTTTTGCTTCACTCTGTGCCTACTAGTTCTGCCCTATGCGTTAGGTCACTTGCTGACTTTGTCTGGGACTCGGAGTGTAAGGCGCAGTGTGAATGACTATAAACTAGGACTGCTGTCTTGGCACTCCCTGTTAGGTGCGGAATTGCCCACTCATACTATATCCTGCAGAGTAGCAAGTTCATAAGACAGAACCCTCCGTTCTCCTGCTCCTGTGTCCCCATGTTAATAGCAGCTGCCTGCAATCTTAACAATAAAAAAACTGTCAATTTTCGCATGATCGGAGCAATTATTTCTAAGATAAACAGGGTTATTCACAAAGCGGCCGAAGGCAGCCGAGTAAGTAACCCACCCAAAGTGAAGTGAGCCGAACACTGTTCGGCTATTCACTTCAGGCTTGTACGTCTACATTTCAGCCATACATCTGCTGAAATCAGCTGTACATCGGCTGGCTTTGGCTGCATTTCGGTCAGCTGAACATGCTGTGCAGAAGGACTTCGACTCAGCTGGATCGGCTAAAGCCAAAGCTCCGGCAGCTTACTTGCTGCCGTTCGCCCCTATTCACATAGGGGCCGAACGGCACTGAGTGAATAGCTGAATGCCACCAAGCAGCATTCGATTCGGCTATTCTGCTTGGTACCTCCGTGGTACAGAGCAGAATAGGAAATCAGTGAAAAAAGTAGAAAAAACAACAATTGGGCGGAAGCTAGCTGCAACAGCTAGCTCCGCCCAACTGATTCCTATTGGCCAGAACCTGCCAGAGTCTTCTAGCAAGTCCCGGCCAATTAATAACAACTGGGAGGAGCTGGCCGTGACGTCACTGCCAGCTTCACCCAGTTGTCATTGTTTAGTGACAGTTCAGCGTCCCCAGGTCATTTTGGGGACGCTGAGCTATCATTACAACTGGGCGGAGCCAGCTGTGAGATCATAGCCAGCCATTCGCCCCGTTTCGCTTGTCACTTCGGCTCAGTCGAGCCGAAACATATGCCTCAGATGAGCCGCTCGGCCGTCTTCGGGAGCTCTACAGGCTATAGTGAATAGTCGAAGGGTCTTTGTTGGTGTGCTCCAAAAAATGTTTGGAGACCGGATGATGTTTATAGCCCCTTCTAATGTTATAAACTTGTTCCTGTATCCTGACCCTTAGATTTCTGATGGGACGTCCCATGAGCTATAATCCACGTGCACATTGTAAAGCATAAATTACACCCTAAGTGTCACATGAAATACATTGTTTAATGTCTTCTGAAAGCTCAGTCTTTCAGAAACTGAGCTCTTGATATTCCCTTCCCCCCGTGAACCCTCCCCCAACTTTTCGATCAGGGTTGATAACACAACTATCCCTTATTCCCCCCATGCCAAGGTACTAGGTGTCATCCTTGACTCGGACCTCACCTTTCTGCCCCACATCAAATCACTATCCAAATCCTGCCGCCTTCACCTTCGTAACATCTCCAAAATACGCCCCTTCCTCACCAAAGAAACCGCAAAACTACTCATACACTCACTTGTTATCTCTCGTCTTGACTATTGCAACTCCCTCCTCATAGTACCTCTACACTGGCTATCCCCCCTTCGGTCTATCATGAATGCTGCTGCCAGACTCATCCACCTAACCAACCGCTCGGTGTCTGCAACCCCCCTCTGCCAATCCCTCCACTGGCTTCCATCCCCCACCCCCCTCTGCCAATCCCTGCACTGGCTTCCAATTGTCCAAAGGATAACATTCAAAATATTAACAACCTCTTATAAAACCATCCACAGCTCTGCCCCCGGCTATATCTCCTACCTACCTCTCTCTTTTGCAGTGCTACAGTGTCCTCCTTCATGTTTGCTTCTCTTACCCTTTGTTGTCATGGCTGAGATATTCTCTTTCCTCCACCATGAATGTTTCTCTGACTAAGGTTCCGGTGCTGCAGGCCCTGCATTCTCAGCTGGTAGAATCTAACTTCTTTAACCAAGTTATGGAATGTGATGGGCTGTGCTGGATGGTCTCCATACTTCTCCACCACAGAAGTCCCTACAGTGCACAATCATGCCACCGACAATGTGTCTGGGTCCTTGAATGTAGAAATGATCACCCAACCATAGCCACAGCCAACATATTGAGCAGCGCCCACAGCCAGGAGATGTAGATAAACTTCCCATTGAGTAATTTATTTAACTGCTGATGAGTATGCCGTGAGAAAGCAGTTGGTAAACCTCATAACACCTCTGTGATTAGGCAGAAGGAGCTCAGTTTATCAATATATGTCCTCCACTTCCTCTGCATGATCTTACTGTCCAGGCCAACAGTAAGACCATTGAATATGCTATCCCCTTACATACATCCCCTGCAAGGGTTAGAAACTGACATACTGAATGTCACCTTATGAGCCTCAGGAGGAAAATGGTCCATGGAGCTCTGACCCGGTCTCCAAAACCAGATTGCTCACTGGCTTCCTATCAATGTCTGCAAGATTAATGGATACCAATAGAGTCTGTTATGTAGAATTACCAAGAATCCTTTCACCATTCTCAAAGTAATTCATATCCCGTGCTGAATATAAACTATATTAACAAAGTATTGGGACGTCCCTCCAAATCATTGGATTCAGGTGTTCCGTGAAATTTCTTTGCTACTAAATATTCCGCGTTCACCTGTTAGTGGTATTATAACAAAGTGGAAGCAACTGTGAACAAGAGCAACTCAGCCAGGAAGTGGTAGGCCACGTAAAATGACAGAGCGGGGTCAGCGCATGCTGAAGCGCACAGTGCGCAGAAGTCACCAACTGTCTGCAGAGCCAATAGCTACAGACCTCCAAACTTGGTGTGGCCTTCAGATCGGCACAACAGTGTGTAGAGAGCTTCATGGAATGGGTTTCCATGGCCGAGCAGCTGCATCCAAGCCTTACATCACCAAGTGCAATGCAAAGCGTGGGATGCCGTGGTGTAAAGCACGCCACCACTGGACTCTGGAGAAGTGGAGACGTGTTCTCTGGAGTGACCAATCACGCTTCTCTGTCTGGCAATCTGATGGACGTGTCTGGGTTTTGCGGTTGCCAGGAGAACGGTACTTGCCTAACTGCTTGTGCCAAGTGTAAAGTTTGGTGGACGGGGGATTATGGTGTGGGTTCTCTTTCAGGGGTTGGGCTTGGCCCCTTAGTTCCAGTGAAGGGAACTCTTAAGGCATCAGCATACCAAGACATTTTGGACAATTTCATGCTCCCAACTTTGTGGGAACAGTTTGTAGATGGGCCCTTCCTGTTCCAACATGACTGCGCACCATTACACAAAGCAAGGTCCATAAAGACATGGATGGGGGAGTTTGGGGTGGAGGAACGTGACTGGCCTGCACAGAGTCCTGACCTCAACCCCATAGAACACATTTGGGATGAATTAGAGCGGAGACTGCAAGCCCGGCATTCTCGTCCAACATCAGTACCTGACCTCACAAATGGTCAAACATTCCCATAGACACACTCCTAAACCTTGTGGACGCCTTCCCAGAAGAGTGGAAGCTGTTATAGTGGCAAAGGGCGGAGCCAACCCAATACTGAACCCTACGGACTAAGACTGGGATGCCATTAGAGTTTATGTGCGTGTAAAAGCCGGCGTCCCAATACTTTTGGTAATATAGTGTATCATAGAAGATGAGCGCAGTGTTATTTTTAGTATTCCCAACAATCCACCTTGTTAAACAATGAAGAAACAAAACACAAGAGAATTCTGGAAACATAATTCATTAAGAAAAGCAACATTCCCCGATGACTCCCTGATCCCAGAAAGAAAGGAACCACGTATTATATATGAAGAGCTGTCTGTGTGGCTGATCACTGTCTTCATTCAAGATCTGGTAAGTGAGATGGAACCCGATCTGGGTTTCATATTGGATACATTTATTAGGGATCCCCAGTATTAATGGGAAGGTAATGACGCATTACACCAATAGAGGGCTGCTCGGGGGGGAATATGGGAGATTTTACCTTTCCTGAACTGAATGCTAGAATGGCATTGCCAATGTATGAGGATGATGAAAAATTATTGGAGGACAATCTCCAATTGATGGCACATCTATAGAAATGATGTTCTGGTGGGTCTGTTGGTCAGTATGGTGACCTATGATGCCCTCTAGTTAACTACAGAAACATGTAGTATGTCTGCACTCTGTGCACTATACTTCGCTTTGTGGTATGAACCAGGCACACAGAAAGCAAGTGTGCCATGGTGGTGACCAGCATTGTTCTTGTGCAGAAATACGAGGGTCACCACATATAGAGTGAATATAGAGGACGGATTTCTCATACTTAAAGTGACATTAAACCCTCAGATTTTTTAACATAAAACAATAGTGTATTGTGTGCCTTACTGTAATCCATGGTCGTTTCCCTTCTCTTTGCTGCTCTTGTGTCAATCAACCATCTGATCAGTATTATTGATTGATGAGTTCCGATGTTCACACAGGGGGTCCAAAGTCCCAGCATGGGGCTCAGGGTTTATCATCTTTTGTACCAGGATAGAGGTAGACACCTCAAGGGCACCGAGGATTGGGGTTCAGATCTCTGAACTCCCTGTTCAGATGCAATGTAACAGCCCTGACCTGGGAAGAGCCCAAATATAATCAGATATCTGTAAAGAATGAGTCAAGGCAACTGGACTTGCTGTATTTTTCTTGAAGACGTTTCACTAGACAACCGACCAGCTTTCTCAACTCAGAATGACTTGTACAAAAAAATATCTGGGAATAAATATGGTGAATTTCGCTCCAATCCACATAATCTGTTGGTCACAACCAGGTGTTGATAGCATTTGCATAATTGGAGCTAGGAGGTGTTATTAACTGCCCAGAGAGAGGTGTAAAAACAGCATTGTATGTGGCCGCACGGAATCGCAAGGCACATTATGCCTGCGGTCCGGTCCGATCAAAATGCTGCAAGCACTATTTTGATCACACTGTATCGGACCGGACCGCAGGCATAATGTGCCTTGCCATCCCGTGCGGCCGATCGCATTGCGGCCGGAGGGTGTGGTTACGGTGCCATTCACTTCAATGGCCCCCC
>NW_017308059.1:207230-214075 GCF_000935625.1 Nanorana parkeri
GGAATCGCAAGGCACATTATGCCTGCGGTCCGGTCCGATCAAAATGCTGCAAGCACTATTTTGATCACACTGTATCGGACCGGACCGCAGGCATAATGTGCCTTGCCATCCCGTGCGGCCGATCGCATTGCGGCCGGAGGGTGTGGTGACGGTGCCATTCACTTCAATGGCCCGCCACGCCCCCTCCTGCCCCACAAAAAAGTGAGCCGGCCGCAATGCGATGCAGTGCGTTCTGGCCAGAATTGGGCCGGAACGCACTGCATCTCGTGTGAACGAGCCCTAATGAAGGGAGATTTTGTGGACCCCCTGTTGGCTGTTTGGATCCTTTTAATTAAACTATGGCTCTGGACCAGGGACGTAACTGTAGATGATGGGACCCCGTAGCAATATTATGATGGGACCCCCCGGGTGACCTTCCTACTGTCAATGATATTAAAGTTAGGGAGCAGGACAGTTGTCTGCATTGTCTCCTCCTGTACATCTGATGTCAGCTCTTCTTGATTGGAAATGTACACGCTCATGTCAGCAGCAACTTTGGCAATCCTTAATGGGACCCCCCTTCCATCCCCAGGCCCCATAGCAACCACATTGGAAATGTCACAGGGGGTACAGGGTCAATGTCAGAAGCAACTTTGGCAATCCTTAATGGGACCCCCCTTCCATCCCCAGGCCCCATAGCAACCACATTGGAAATGTCACAGGGGGTACAGGGTCAATGTCAGAAGCAACTTTGGCAATCCTTAATGGGACCCCCCTTCCATCCCCAGGCCCCATAGCAACCACATTGGAAATGTCACAGGGGGTACAGGGTCAATGTCAGAAGCAACTTTGGCAAAATTGAATGGAGCCCCCTTCCATCCCTAGACTCCATAGCAGCTGCATGGGCTGCTATGGCTATTGTTACGCCACTGCTCTGGACTCTATCAAATTATAGTGATGCTCCCTTTGGTTTGCATGTGAGCCTACTCTGGGCCCCTTCTGTCTGCCTGGTAGGTCCCGGTTTGGTGTGGGAGCAGCTTCATCAAGAACATTCTAAACATCCTGGAGAACAGATTCACTCAGATAGTGTGAGGCAATAGAAACAATAAGGATCTGGCACCTCTTTCCTTCTACACATCCATATAGGTTTGTATTGCTGCCAGTGTCCCAAGTTCCCCACCACCGCACACACTTCCTGCCAGGATAGAAAGTGATGAAAAATCTCCCCAACAAGAAACAAAGAAAACACAGTGGGGAAGAGTTAGAACATCTTACATCTAGTGAATGCCTTCCTGTCTTGGTGACACCATATCTGATACAGGCTGCATTTTGGGTTGAGTGTCAGTTCTCTTTCTGTTTCGTGACTCCAAGTTTACTTTCATTTCATTGCATAGGAAACAAAGTCATGGAACTGTGAGGACAGAGAGAAGAAAGAACCGTCTCCCAAAGGAAGTGCTTCTAGATTGAAGAAAGGGTGACACATTAGTATATAAAAGACTGTTCCTCATGTCCATTGTCAGGAATGGCGTAACAGAGAAAGGCGCATAAAGAAGAACAATCGGATCCACATTCATGGAATTCAGTATCTACTTTTATATCATCGTGAAGAAATGTTAAGACACTTTGGCTGACCATCTTCATTTCTAGATGGAAAAAGACAATCTAACCTCCGGCTTTGTTCTTCTGGCCTTCTCAGACTTTCACTGTAACCGTGCAGCTCTCTTCGCCACCATTCTGGTCATATACGTCCTCACATGGACGGCTAACTTAGTTCTAGTAAGTTCTATTAAACTTTCTCCACAGCTGCACACGCCCATGTACTTTTTCTTGGGGAACCTGTCAGTAGTGGACATCTTTTTATCTAACGTGACGGTTCCCAAGCTATTGTCCTGCATTCTTTATGGAAGAGCCTCAATCACCTTCCTTGGCTGTTTCCTGCAGATGTTCTTCTTTCTGTTTCTCGGCACCACTGAGAGTCTTCTTCTGGCAGTCATGGCTTTTGATCGATGTTTGGCTATCTGTAACCCCTTACACTATATATTGTTAATGAATGATAGGGTTATGGTCATGCTGGGTGGTATCTGTTGGGTGGCAGGAGCTGCGCATTCAATATTGCACACTTACATTCTGTCACAGTTAGCATACTGTGAGGACAGGCTGATCCCTCACTTCTTCTGTGATTTGACCCCCCTCATCAAACTGTCCTGCTCCAGTACCACTTTGGCTGAGCTCTTAATATACACTGAAGGGTCTATGGCTGTTATAGTTCCATTCCTTTTCATACTCATCTCCTATGTGCTCATTGGATGGGCTATTATGAAGATGAAGACCAGCAGCAGCCGAAGCAAAGCCTTCTCCTCCTGTTCTTCTCATCTCATGGTCATTTGCTTGTTCTATGGTAGTGACATTTCCATTTACTTCCGCCCACCATCAGACTACTCCTCCCAGTATGACCGCATTGTCAGCATGGCTTACACCATCATCACACCTATGCTGAATCCTTTCATTTATAGTTTAAGGAACCAAGATGTGAAACGGGCTCTGAAGAAGCTCATCATGAAATACTTTTCCTCACAGCCAAACTAAAAAGTCTTTTGCACATGTTCTGAGATGTTGAGATGAATATGTGGCCTTTAATACTTACACACATTGTCCATTACGGCTGAGTAGAATGTACCATAATTGCATTCAGTGGCGTAACAATCGCCACTGCGACCCAGTCAGCCGCTATGGGGCTGCCTGGCCAGGGCATCCCTCTGATGCCGTGTGGGCCGCCTGGGTCGCTATGGCATATCAGGGTGCTGGCTGTCACTGGCGGCTGTGAAGTGATGTGTGCAGTGGCGTATCCCTCCTCCAAGCCACTCCTGAGCTGTGTCAGTGACAGCCAGCAGCTGCTGCAGAAGAGGCTTGACCCGGGGTTTTGCAGTGAAGTAGGAGGCGGGGCCCGGCGACCTAAGAGCAGGAGGGGCCAGTGATGTAAGATGAAGCGGGGCCCATCGATAGAAGAGGAGACAGGACCCGACTATGGAAGAGGAGGCAGGGCCCGGGGACGGAAGAGAAGGCGGGGCCCGGGGACGGAAGAGGAGGCGGGGCCCGGGGACGGAAGAGGAGGTGGGGCCCGGTGACCACGGAGGCAGACAGCGCTGACAGGTAAAAAGTGTGCAGCCCACCTGAGACCCTGCAGAGCCCACCATAGAGAGTCTATGGCGGGCTCTGCAGGGTCACTCTTAGGTGGGCTGTTTGGTATATCATATCATATATCATAAAATTTTGCTATGGGGCCCTGTGATTTCTTGTTACGCACCTGATTGCATTGTTCTTGAAGTTTGTGATATGTCCTTCATAACTCCAGACTAAAATGTTCTTGTCACCAATATACTGGACCACATACATCTCCAACTGGAATTCTGCCTCCAAAGCTCTCCCGTCATACTACACTCAGAAATGGACAGGCCAGTTACCACCAAGAACTTCTAGCACCACAATAAACTGCTCACCTGACATCTCGATCTTACAACGTAGATATGAACGTCTATCTGCAGCTCTCATGTGCCGCCAGGAGCACTAGATGGCTCTGCAGTACATTGATGTATAATGTTATGACGTAATGCTTGTTGTAGTATAGGGTGTGGCATGGGCTATTGTTTCTCCTCTTTAAATGTTAAACCAGATATTGCCATGCTGGAGTACAGGAATACACCAAATGATCACTTTGGGTTACTTACTATATGGCTGGTATTTTTCTGGCCAGGCCCTGAAGCCAACTTCACATTGTGAGGCTAGTGATATAAAATATCAGCACATTAAATAATGGAATTTTTGTGATGAGTTTGCTGCTAGTCAGCTCCCTGACAGGTCTGCAGGTGCACATCGCTGCTCCTCTTAAGTCCGGCCTTCCAAAGCCTAGGTAATCAGCTTCCTTGTTTTAGTTGCACATACACTATATTGCCAAAAGTATTGGGACGCCGGCCTTTACAAGCACATAACAGAAGCGCGTGATTGGTCACTCCTGAGAACACGTCTCCACTTCTCTAGAGTCCAGTGGCGGCGTGCTTTACACCGCGGCATCCCACGCTTTGCATTGCACTTGGTGATGTAAGGCTTGGATGCAGCTGCTCGGCCATGGAAACCCATTCCATGAAGCTCTCTACGCACTGTTGTTGTGCCAATCTGAAGGTCACACGAAGTTTGGAGGTCTGTAGCTATTGACTCTGCAGACAGTTGGCGACTTCTGCGCATTTCAGCATTTGCTGACCCCGCTCTGTGATGTTACGTGGCCTACCACTTCCGGGCTGAGTTGCTGTTGTTCCCAGTTGCTTCCACTTTGTTATAATACCAGTAACAGGTGACCGCGGAATATTTAGTAGCAAGGAAATGTCACGGATGGACTTATTGCACAGGTGACAACCTATCACGGTACCACGCTTGTAGTCACTGAGCTCCTGAGAGTGACCCATTCTTTCACAAATGTTTGTAGAAGCGTCTGCATGCCGAGGTGCCTCATTATATACACCTGTGGCCACGGAGGGGATGGGAACACCTGAACCCAATGATTTGGAGCGGTGTCCCAATACTTTTGGCAATATAGAGTATATTGGCTTCGGGGGACTATTGTCAGGAGGGTGTTGTCATGCCGGATAAGATGGGAAAAAGTAGGGGAACCCAAAGAGAAGGGAAAGGAGAGGGGGACAAAATAAAGGGGCTCAGTGAACATAGAAGAGAGAACAGGGGTGAACAAAGACAAGAGAAGAGTGAGTGACAGATTAGCATGTCAGGATTTGCTGTCCCAATATTTCTTAATAATATTTTCAACTTTTTTATATTGCGCATTGAAGTCGAGGACCACAACACTTTTGGGATCATCCTTCACTTTCCTGACCTGTTGGTTTCTTAGAATCTCTTGTCTAGGCACAGTGGTTACCTCTTCAATTTGATTATCCAGAAACCTTTCACTATAAACCTTCTGTAAAAACCTGCTTTTCCACATTCCTACTTGTTGTCTGAAATCTTTTTCTTTTGTGCAGTTTCTTTTCAATCTGAGAAACTGGCCCCCGGGTATGTTGCTAATCCGGGCAGGGTGGTGACAACTTGTTCTGGGTTTCTAGGAATTTTTATCTGTGGCCTTAACCACTTGCCGTCCGGTACTATTTCTTACATTTGCGCACACATGATAAAATCTGAATTTTTGGCTAGAAAACAGCTTCAGACCCCCAAACAATGATATATGTTCTGAAAGCAGAGGCCCTTTAGAATAAAAATATGCTAGTTGCAATTTTTTATGTTGCACAGTATTTGCGCAAATGTTTAACAAACCGTTATTTTTAGGAAAAAATAAACTAAATTAAAATTTAGTGCACAGAAACATAATGTAATACCCAGTTTTTTTGTAAAATATAAAAGACGGGGTCACGCCGGGTGAATAGATACCAAGCATATCAAGCCTTAAAATTGCGTTCGCCCGTGAAGCTACAAAAAAAGTCAATACCCCAAATTTCCCACAGGGGACACTTTAAACACTTTTACGGCTCATCAATTTAGTGCTAACAGTGATTGATGGGCCTAGAATTATCCAACGTTCGCGGCGATATGTAACATGTGTAGCGCAATTGTCGTTTTCGCGCGTAGGCGCACCGACGCTTGTTTGTGTGTGTATGTGCATGCACGTGGGTGGCGACTCGTACAATTTTTTGGGGGATTTTTCTTCAATTTGTTCTTATGTTAAATAATTTTTTTTTCATTTTTAAACACTTTTTTTTGTTTTACACTAACCCTATTGCTAACAAGCCCCCTATGCAATAGCAGAAAGTGGGTGACAGGCCCTCTAATGTCACCTAGGGACCCCAAAGAAGCTGAGGAAGTAGAGATCTGCTTCCCCAGCTTCATCTCCTGGCTCTGAGAGCCGGAATTCTTCTGTCACTACAATTCTTTTTTTGTACTTTTCTATAAAATATTTATGATTTATTGCTGCCCGTAATCCCTGGTATCGCTGCCTGTTACAATATGACAATCTGCCTGTTCCTGATGACAATCAGCATGGGTTCAGGAAAGACCGTTCCTGCCTATGTAACTATGTAATATTGTTTTCCTTCTGGCCAACCTGCTTGTCGCTGCCCGGGGCCGGCTCCCCCCCACCCCCGTCTCTGCACCCGGGGCAGCTGCACTGCCGCGTCCACGGTTCTTACGCCACTGGCTCTACCCCATACCACACTGTATAGAGTGTGATGGTATAGGGCAGAACACAGTGTATAGAGTTGGATGGTATGGGGCAGAGCACGGTGTATAGAGTGGGATGGTATGGGGCAGAGCACGGTGTACAGAGTGGGATGGTATGGGGCAGAGCACAGTGTATAGAGTGGGATGGTATGGGGCAGAGCACAGTGTATAGAGTGGGATGGTATGGGGCAGAGCACAGTGTATAGAGTGGGATGGTATGGGGCAGAGCACAGTGTACAGAGTGGGATGGTATGGGGCAGAGCACAGTGTATAGAGTGGGATGGTATGGGGCAGAGCACAGTGTATAGAGTGGGATGGTATGGGGCAGAGCACGGTGTATAGAGTGGGATGGTATAGGGCAGAGCACAGTGTGCAGAGTGGGATGGTATGGGGCAGAGAACCTTGTATAGAGTGGGATGGTATAAGGGCAGAGCACAGTGTATAGAGTGCGATGGTATGGGGTAGAGCACGGTGTATAGAGTGGGATGGTATGGGGCAGAGCACAGTGTATAGAGTGGGATGGTATGGGGCAGAGCACCTTGTATAGAGTGGGGTGGTATGGGGCAGAGCACCTTTTATAGAGTGGGATGGTATGGGGTAGAGCAGGGTGTATAGAGTGGGATGGTATGGGGCAGAGCACAGTGTATAGAGTG
>NW_017308059.1:214482-233893 GCF_000935625.1 Nanorana parkeri
AGCAGAGTATAGAGTGGGATGGTATGGGGCAGAGCACGGTGTATAGAGTGGGATGGTATGGGGCAGAGCACAGTGTATAGAGTGGGATGGTATGGGGCAGAGCACCTTGTATAGAGTGGGGTGGTATGGGGCAGAGCACCTGTTATAGAGTGGGATGGTATGGGGTAGAGCAGGGTGTATAGAGTGGGATGGTATGGGGCAGAGCACAGTGATAGAGTGGGATGGTATAAGGGCAGAGCACCTTGTATAGAGTGGGATGGTATGGGGCAGAGCACAGTGACAGAGTGGGATGGTATGGGCAGAGCACGGTGTATAGAGTGTGATGGTATAGGGCAGAGCACGGTGTACAGAGTGGGATGGTATGGGGCAGAGCACGGTGTATAGAGTGGGATGGTATGGGGCAGAGCATGGTGTACAGAGTGGAAAGGTATGGGGTAGGGCACGGTGTATAGAGTGGGATGGTATGGGGCAGAGCACGGTGTATAGAGTGGGATGGTATGGGGCAGAGCACAGTGTACAGAGTCGGATGGTATAAGGGCAGAGCACGGTGTTTCGTGTGGGATGTTCTGGACCTAAGAATGTACAGCACAGTGTATAGAGTGGGATGGTATAGGGGTAGAGCACATTGTATAGAGTGGAATGGTGTGGGGTCAAGAGTATGCAGAACAGAGTACAGCATGGGATAGTGTGAAGAAGAGAATGCACAGCACATTGTATAGTGTAGAATGGTATAAGGGCAGATAATGGAGTAGGAAGGCGTGCACCCACGCTGCAATCCATTCTAACTACACATTGGAGTGTTTTTTTTTGGTTACTTTATTCAAAGTTAAAAAAGATATTTAGTTTAACTCAATGCACAAGAGCATGTGATGTGCTGACATTGTAACCCATGTATAGGCTACACTCACCAATGCACTTGTACGGGATGAGCAGGCACACAGAGCACAGTCACGGCTCGTTCACACCGGGTACTTTGAGCTTTTTTGATCTGAGCTGATCATTGTGCCTGGCGTGGACGAGCCGTGAATGCTTTATTAGTTACTCAGAAGTATTGAAGCCAGAAAGGACCAGGCAACACACATTTTCAGAAAGGGTCCATTACTGGCCTCCCTTATATTTCTCTGACCGGTACCTTTAAAGCTGAACTCCGGGCAAACAGTCGAATATGCAGTTGAAATATATGAGGTGTATTATTTATTACAGACATTTATATAGCACCAGCAATGCAGATACCATCATTCACATCAGTCCCTGCCCTCGAAGAGCTTACAATTTACGGCTCCTCTCTCACATACTAGGGGCCAATTATCCTTCCAGAGTGTATTTGGAATGTAGGAGGAAACCCACAGCACAGGAACAACATGCAAACTCCATCCAAATAGTGTCCTGGCCAAACTTGGATTCAAACCAGGTACGTATAGAGGGTTCCATTCGGCATTGTTGCAATGCAGAATGGCACCTGCTATAGAGCACTACAAATACCAGCAGTACTTTATACAGCACGTCCATCAGTTAGACTACAAATAATAATCATTTTAATGAACTATTTACCTTCACCTCTTCTGGCTGGTCTTCAACTGTTTCCTAGTGGGGGACTCAGTGTCCGTGTCTGTGTGCTCAGGCGGCTGCTTGCTGGGTCCTCACCTTACCCTAACCCCATCGCTGCCCCATGATGTGCCTGCAGGCTTCTTCTTTCCCCGGCTCCCTCCTCAGGCAGCCAGCGGGCCCCAACATCTCTGTGCCAAGTGTCAGGATCGGTATCTGGCGGGCCCCCCATCCCTGCGCCGGGAGTGTCGGATGATCAGATGACTCGACACTCCCGGCGCAGAGATGGAGGGGGGCCCGCCGGATACCATCTGCGTGGCAAGCCCCACCATCTCTGCGCCGGATTGTGTTGGAGGATACTGGGCCCCCCCAGGCCCAGGTGCAGCTGGCGGTAGGTCCGCCCCTGACCACAGTGCTGTAAAGAAGAAGTGCTTACCACTGAGCTGCCCCCTTGACAATTGCTTATCTGTTAAAGAATTAGATTAAGAACTCACTTTACCCTACTTAATTTTAACAATACAACCAGGTCTTCTGTATTGGAGGTGACAGGTTCAATAAAGAGAACCTGTCACCTCCAAATGCTATCACACAGGGGCTTGTTAGCTAGTTCCTGTGTGATAGCAATAAAGTTTAGTGACAAAAAAAATAGAAAATTAAATAAAATAAAAAATAAAATAAAAAATAATTAGAAACAAAATTATAACAAATAAAAAAGTGAAAGAGAATCAGATAAATATTTTAAAAAATTAAAAAAGTTAAAAAAAGTGTGTGTAGGGAGGGGGGCAATAATGTTCTTTCGCTTGTGTAGGCAAAAATCCTTGCACCGGCCCTGCCCGGGGAAGGAAGAAACTCTTACATGGTCAGCCCCAAATATTTATGTCCTCCCCAGCATGCACCACTGGCCATGACCCTCCTAGTGATAGGCTAGGGAGACACATTCATCCATAATGTAGAAGATCCCCTCACACTCCTGACCAGATAAAGCCCAAATGAAAACTGGGGGGTGCCGAAAGTGAAGCAAATGCCTCCGCACATCAAATGCAATATACCATATAGTCATTCGCACTCCGTTAGTAGATAGCAGTCAATCTTCTTTATTGACTGAACATGATGTAACCTACACAAAGCGACATTTCGGGACCAGATAGTCCCTTCTTCAGGCAAACAACAGTGAACACTATATGGTATATGGTATATGTCCATAACACCCCAGTATTGGTTGCTCTGCTAAATTTAAAGAGTCACCCTGCTTAGGGCTAAGGTGGCTACACATTGTTTCAGTAATCAAACATTTTGTCCCAATTCAGACAATACTTTGCGCAACAGATGATCTCAAAATGCGGTCCACAAGTGACTTCAAAAATATTCAGCAAAAAGATAATAACCGTACACACAACTTAAAAACGTCTTCTTTAAATAGATTCTATCCAGTTATAGATAGCACAACTGCAGCTTATTTTCTTCTGGAAAGCCACTTTGATGTCCTTGTTCCTCAGGCTGTATATAATGGGATTCATCATGGGGGTTAATACTGTGTATAACATGGCCACCAAAGAGTCCACGTCGGATGAGTAGGAGGCTGTTGGACGAATGTACATGAAGATGAGGGGCAGGAAAAATATATTCACCACTGCAAAATGGGAGGCGCAGGTAGAAAATGTTTTCTTGCGGCCAGCATGGGAACTGATTTTGAGGATCGCTATTATAATCTTAACATAAGATATGGCAACTAATGTAAAGCTTATCAAAATGATAAAGGCACCAATGGAAGACCCCACAGCTACGTTGAAGGATGTGTCGGCACAAGCCAACTGGAGCAATGGAGGATGATCACAGTAGTAATGGTGGATGATATTGGGACCACAAAAAGGCAACTTCAAAGCTAGGAAAAGAACTATGAGTATCGTCAAAAAGCCTCCCAACCAGGCTACTGCTGACAGTGCTACATACAATCGTCTTGTCATGATATTTGGGTAGTGCAACGGTGAGCATATTGCTATGTAGCGGTCATAGGCCATTACCGTCAGGAGTAAACACTCAGTTGCTGTCAACGACAGGAAAACATACATCTGTGCAAAGCAGGCGGTGTAGGAAATAGTGTCCAGATTGAACAGGAACTTGGCCAACATCTTCGGGATGGTTACCGAGGTGTAGCTCATGTCTAGGAAGGAGAGATTACCCACAAAGAAGTACATTGGGGTATGGAGGTGCTTGTCAAGAAGGACCAAGGCAAATATAATGCCATTGCCAGACACGGTGAAGAGGTAGATACTAAGAAATACAAAAAAAAGCAAAATCGGATATTTCTGGAGGCTAGGGAATCCAAAAATGATGAACTCCGTCACACGGGTGAAAGTTATGTTGGAAGAGATCACGGATGGAAAGGGATCTTCATAGATCTAAAGAAGTTTGAAGATTGATCATTTTTGCCATGATAAGGGTGAACATACTTTTAAAAACATATTTTTGTTTTTATCAGGACTAGTGAATATCAGGAACTAGCAGCTTTACCATAAACTCTTGTTTTGGACCCTCTCGCCTGTGATGCCCAGAGTCCATGATGAGATAATTATATGGCTACCTGTCCTCACTAGAAGATTACCAATTTCCTTACTAAAGGAAGCAGACAAGAAATGTGAAAAAGGGGAATCTGATTCTAGGTGCAGAAGAGTCCAGCAACGCCTCTCTCAGTGCCATCTGTATATCTATGACAAGAGGGCAGGCATGTTGGGATCAAGATATCATCCCCCAACTTGAACATTTCTATACTGAAGTTTCTTCTTTGGATAAAAGCTGTAAGCTTGTCCCACATACCAAGGGCCCTTATATTTTGCCTATTCTGCATCAAACGAACCACAGCAAATATAGCCTGACCCATTATGACCTGAGAAATTCTAGACATGGGACCCTCCCCACCCCCTTACATACCACTAATTTCATACCCATTCCCTCATAACCATCCCCTTTATCTCATTTTTTTTTTTTCTTCTCCGTCTTTCATCCACTTCATGGCCCTTGAATTTCCCGTACCGTTTTTACCCCTCCCTCTATGCCCTTTGACCCACTAACATTTCCCAATATCTTATAACCTACACCCAATACCAAGTCCGCACCAAAAAACATGCAGTATATAAGCCAATAGTCAGTAAACCCCCATAACCACAACCCTCCTTTCAAGGAACAAGAGTCATTTCCAAAGAGACATGATCATCATTGTATCATGTCTTTAATGTTTCCAGATTATAGCGTTTATATGCTTTACATCACATGTGTCAAACACAAGGCCCGTGGGCTGAATCCACCCCCACCTTGTCTCAGCAGTCGGAAGCAGAGAGGAGAGAAGAACAATTTGGATATACTGACTAGGGAGTACTCGTAGGCGTTAGATTTTTAAACCAAAGCAAGCGCTGTAAATGGGAGCCGGGCTTCACAGGAAGTCTGCCGAGGTCCCAAGCAAGGCATCGAATCTCCTCCTTCCTGTGGATCCATGCTGCCCGCACACGCCAAGACCGACCAGGGCCCTTGGTGGGACCGCACAGCCCTCCTAAGACCCTGCACAGCCCAGCAGAGACAATGCACAGCCCACCATAGACCCTGCACAGCCCACCTGAGAATCAGCCTAGCCCACCATAGACCCCCGCATAACCCACCTGAGATTCCGCACATCTCACCATAGACCCTGCACAGCCCATCATACACCCTGCACAGCCCACCTGAGAATCCGCCCAGCATAGACCCCGCATAACCCACCTGAGATTCCGCACATCTCACCATAGACCCTGCACAGCCCATCATACACCCTGCACAGCCCACCTGAGAATCCGCCCAGCATAGACCCCGCATAACCCACCTGAGATTCCGCACATCTCACCATAGACCCTGCACAGCCCATCATACACCCTGCACAGCCCACCTGAGAATCCGCCCAGCATAGACCCCGCATAACCCACCTGAGATTCCGCACATCTCACCATAGACCCTGCACAGCCCATCATACACCCTGCACAGCCCACCTGAGAATCCGCCCAGCATAGACCCCGCATAACCCACCTGAGATTCCGCACATCTCACCATAGACCCTGCACAGCCCATCATACACCCTGCACAGCCCACCTGAGAATCCGCCCAGCATAGACCCCGCATAACCCACCTGAGATTCCGCACATCTCACCATAGACCCTGCACAGCCCATCATACACCCTGCACAGCCCACCTGAGAATCCGCCCAGCATAGACCCCGCATAACCCACCTGAGATTCCGCACATCTCACCATAGACCCTGCACAGCCCATCATACACCCTGCACAGCCCACCTGAGAATCCGCCCAGCATAGACCCCGCATAACCCACCTGAGATTCCGCACATCTCACCATAGAACCTGCACAGCCCATCATACACCCTGCATAGCCCACCTGAGAGTCCGCATAGCCCAGCATAGACCCTGCATAGCCGCACTGAGAGTCTGCACAACCCACCATAGAACCTGCACAGCTCACCATAGACCCCTCATAACCCACCTGAGATTCCGCACATCTCACCATAGAACCTGCACAGCCCATCATAGACCCCGCATAGCCTACCTGAGAGTCCGCATAGCCCACCTGAGAGTCCGCAAAGCCCAGCATAGACCCCGCAGAGCCATCCTGAGAGTCTGCACAACCCACCATAGAGGTGGGGTGCGGACTTTCGTGTGCAGTGTGTCATGTCTTTATCACTCCAGCACATCAGCTTGCGAGAGCTCCCATAGCTGTGTGTGCCGAGAGGAAAAATGTCATCTTCAGCCAATCGGCTCTCGCGTATAAACCCGCATGTCACAATGAAGTCCATTCGGTTGTTATGCGGGAGCCGATTGGCTGAAGAGGCAGCATTTCATTTGGCCCGCGCTCAGCTCATGGCCCGCGCATGCGAGCCTCGGTGCCTGACAGCTTTGCTTTGCTCTGCATGCAGTGTGTCACGGGCTTTACTGTGCAATGTGTGTTCAAACAGTCACTTGTAGCCTCCGATAGAAGCACGCATGACAAGGTGACAACACAGAGGCACCGTTGGCAGGATCACCAAGTATTATGTTAATGAATTTCACATCAAATAATGAAAAATGCCTTTTGAAATTACATTGTTAAAGCTTATATGAGAATTACGTGATTATGTTGACATGCAAGTGTGCCAGTTGACCATAAACAGGAATGTGTGCAATGGCGCCTTGGCAGTAAGTGTAAGAGTGGGAGTCAGTGCAATAGTGGCCAGTCTCTGCCATCTTTGTTCATCATCCAGGGTCAGATGTACTTCCTGGACTGAGACACCGGCTCATAGGTGATATGACATGTAAACTCTGGTAGCGCCTGCTGCATACTCTCACCTTGTGACTTGCAACATAGCTACAGTGCATAGTCTGAACGATCACTCGGGGGTGCTGTGGGATCTTTAAACATTTTGTATGACTTTTTTTATCATTGATTTACTTACTTTTTTTTTGGGGGGGGGGGCCTTAGGGAAATATTAGACCTCTGACATTGTCTTTTTACAATAGAAAAAGAAATTGAGGATACAGAGTCCTCAATCTCTCTCTTTTTCTGCATTGTTCTAAATTAATAGAAAGTACTCAGTACAGAGGCTTCCCATTCATTCAGAAGTTGGTCATAGTAAAATAGTTACTATCAACCAGTTTCTGAATGGAGAGAAGCCTCTGTAGTGACTGCTACTACCCATTGAGGAACTCATGAATAAACAGGACGTGATTTAAAGCACTTCCTGTTCATTCATAACTGGGGATACATAGTGCTATGTGTCCCTACGTATTTACAACCACTGTAGTGATCACCTGATCACTCCAATGTTTACGCTGCACACAGGGGATCGGTAAATATCTGTGACCCTCAGAGGGGCGGCACAGGCTGCAGCTTCTCTTTGGATCCCCCCTGCTTTTCCCTGCCTGTATGGACAGAGGCAGCGGGGATCCGAGGAGAAATGAAGGGCTAAAGCTTGCGTGGTGGTGGAGGTGGAACGGTGTCACTTCAGGATGGCCAAGCGTTGAGGAGAGAGAGAGCTGCCGGCTGTCAGATCCTGGCCGAGCGGCTCTCTCTCTCTCCTCACCGCTCGACCATTCTGAAGTGACAGCTCCCTCCTCCACCCCTCCCCGCCGGCTTTGGTGCTTCATTGCTCCTCGTATCTCCACTGCCTCTGCAAATACAGGCAGGGAAAAGCAGCGGGGATCCAAGGAGAAGCTGCAGGCTGTGCAGCTGAGGAGAGAGTACAGGCAGGGAAAAGCAGCGGGGATCCGAGCAGAAGCTGCAGGCTGTGCCGGCCCTCTTCTCCCTGCCGCACTGAGCCATGGCTGTGCCCCCTCGCACCTGCACCTCACCCTTGCTACAGCCCAGGGGCTGACTGGCAACTTTTAGCCCAGGGGGCAAGTACAACCCAGAGGCCCATGGTGCGGCAACTTGGCCCCCCTCCCGCTCTGCCTCTTCCCCGGACGCCCCTGTCTGCCACTTTTGCCATCCTTGTAACAGTAGTGTGAATGTATTTATCGGTTTAGGAAATGTAAAGCACACTGGTAGGGGAGGGATGCCACATCAGGGCTGTGCGCGTGAATGACTGCTGCGGCACTGGTAGTTCTGCCACTAACTCAGAAATACATTGTACAGCATTGCAGAATGGCATTGGCTATAGAGAACTACAATTCCAAGAAATACATTACACAACAATGCAGAATACCATCAGCTATAGCGGACTATAAATCCCAGCTATTCTGGGATTTATTCTGGGATTTATTCTGGTATTCTGCATTTTGCTGTATTGGGGACTACAAATCCCAGCAATACATTATACATGCAGTGTATAATGTATTGCTGGGATAGTGGGATTTGTAGTCCTCTGTAGCTGACGGTATATTGCGATGTACTGTATATTATACCATCAGCTACAAGAGGACTACAAATCCCAGCAATAATACATTATACAGCACAATGCAGAATACCACCAGCTATAGAGGACTACAAATCCCAGCAATACATTATACATGCAGTGTATAATGTATTGCTGGGATTTGTAGTCCTCTTGTAGCTGATGGTATAATATACAGTACATCGCAATATACCGTCAGCTACAGAGGACTACAAATCCCACTATCCCAGCAATACATTATAGAGCACCATGTGGGGGGAGGGAAGTGCAGGCTTACCTGAGCAGTCTTCCAGCAACTTGCTTCTGAGATCGGGACTGTCAGAGTAATTTGATAATATAATACAGGTCCTCTTTTCTATTCAATTTCAAATGTCTTGAAAAACTAAGAATTCTGCAGTTTCCATAGCTTGTTTCTTATCGATATTGTACTTTGCACTTCTTTTATGGTAAAGCATATTTGAACTAGCCGAGGATGTTAAGCTAGCTATAAACTAATGATTCCAAAGTTCTCTGTTCTCACGCCAACAAGTAGAGTTATTAATGACTGATGTCATATGATGCCACGATTCTTGTTATTTAAGACACTGCTATGTGATCATAGGGTACAAAGTTTAAATGCTGATTCAAACTCTTTGTAGAATATTTAAAGGCTTGACTGTTATGAATAAAGTGGAACATAATTTTGAATCAGCCTACTGTGTGTTTGGTTCATTTGTGTTCCCCGAGGCCTCGAGAAGAAGGAATCAGAATCCCCCAGCCGTGTGCTCAAAATTGACTTTCACTGGTTACTACTTAAACTGGCGCGCGCTGTGTGCAGCTTCTGAGAGGATACGCTATTAGCGTAGCGGGAGAGTACCTCCTTGAGGAGCAGAGCCGCGACGGATGCGGAGGGCGGGCGGCCGGGTGCAGATGGCAGCGGCCGGGGGTCAAGGGGCCATTCACGGTGGCATCAGAGAGGCCCGGGGGGCAATTGCCACCCTGCCCCCCGGCCCAGTCCGCCCCTGCTACAGCCCTGTGTAGTTGCACCACAGCTGGAGGGCCGGAGTTTGCCTTCCCATGATACAGAGCTTTTCTAAAAAAGTAATATTGTTGCTTTGCATATGGTATAAATTTAGCAAAAGGTCAACTTTAAGGTAATCAATCCTATTGTCTAAAACCTGTAAAGTAACAGGAGCACTTTAAAGCAAAGGGAGTAAATTAGGCCCTTTCTAGCCTTACCTTCCAGAGACGGAGTCCCATATCAAACCACAATGGTAAACTATTACTGGAATGGGCAGTGTCAATAAATGAGTCTGCGTTCAAAGTTCAAATTATTATACTGAATGTAACATTCACTCTTCAAATATCGCCTTTAGGGATTGCTGTCCATAAGGTGTGTTCTTTTACCTCGGCTGTTTATGAACAAACTACACAATGTGATGGATTGTCTTTTTATAACCCTTCTTATAAGCCAAACGGAGGGTATAGTTCTTGGGAGAATCCCCCCGGGAGTTATTAGTCTTGGGCCGTTCTTTGTTGCCATCTGAACCTTTTTCTTATAGACGTGTTGTTGATGCTGTTATTGTATTTGTATTAAAAATAACCCTCCCCTGTGCCTTATACTGTAGGGATCAATCAAGGAATTGAACAGGTAAAGTAGTAATGATCTCTCAAACTTTTTTCAATAATGAATCCAGATCATACAAATATACATCGCCCAGCAATATACATCGCCCGGACAAAGGTCACACACAATATTACATTAGACCGCCTTTAGCTTTGATTATGATATATATTCGCCATGGCATTGTTTCGATAAGCTTATGCAATGTCACATCATTTATCTCCGTCCAGAGTTGTGTTAATTATTCACCAAGATCTTTTGTGATGATGGGAGAGTTGGATCTCTGCGTAATGCATATGTGTCAAACACAAGGCCTGCGGGCTAAATCCGGCCCGCCAGGCCATTTCATGCGGCCCTTACACTTCTCCTGCAGCTGTGGTACCCCCTTCATCTCCACCCCCACCTTGTCTCAGCAGTCATCAGCAGAGAGGAGGGCAGAACATTTTGGATATAATGACTAGGGATGCACCAATACCGCTATCAGTGCCGATACTGGGCATTTTCATGAGTACTCATATGCTTTACATTTTTAAACTGAAGCCAGCACTGTAAACAGGCAACAGGCTTCACAGGAAAGCTGCTAAGGTCCCCAGATAGGTCCTGGTAGTCTTCCTGTGAATCAAGGCACCTGTTTACAGTGCCAGAAGCAAATGTCCTTCTTCCTGTGGATCCACACCGCCCGCACCTGCCGAGATCGACCAGAACCCCATGTTGAGACCGCACAGCCCTCCTAGGACCCCACACAGCCCTCCTAAGAGTTCACACAGCCCAGCTGAGAGACCCGCACAGCCCATCATAGAACCTGCACATCCCACCATAGAACCTGCATAGCCCACCTGAGAGCCCGCACAGCCCACCATGGACCCCATCATAGCCACCTGAGACCCACACAGCCCACCTGAGAGTCTGCACAACCAACCATAGAACCTGCACAGCCACCTGGGAGTCCTCACTATTACATTATTTGCCATTATTTTCCCTAGACTTCTGTTTTCAGAGCTAGTTATTAAGTTATTACTAAAACCAGTGTAGCGCCCTGTAAGCAGGACGTGCTGTGAAATGTAGTTATTCTCAGACTGTAGTTTTTCTGAGATAAATCTGTAGTTTATGCTCATGTCATTTCTTCAGAACAATCTATGGATGCTGCATCTGCCTGTTGCTGGGTGTGTTGATGCCACACAGAGCAGTGCAGCCAATAAGGATTGTTCTGAGCATCTGTGTCTCCTAGCCAATCACTGGAAGGTATAGACCAGTGGTGCATGCTGGGAGAGGATATAAATGCTCAGTGTGGCTGATGCAACAGTCTTTCTCCTCCCCCACGCCTCCCTGGGGAGAGGCTGCTGCTGACTGGCTGAATTGGCTGGGCCTAAGCCTGGGGACCAGCCTTATACTGACACTGGGGCCTAAATCTGGAGGTCCAGGGGTCAGCCACTGATTCTGGAGATGAACATAGACGAGGACTTCTGAAGTACTGCTTTGCCTTGTGTTCTCTGCACAGTTTTCCGGTCTGGCTCAAAGGTCCTAATCTGTGATGGCAGAAGTTACTGTGTTCTATTTCTTGATGGCGTCTACCTCGTCCTGGATGTGCCTGACCCTCTCTCCCTGAAGTTCAGCAATAAAAAAAATTCAGCTTTTATCTACTGTCTGGACTTCGCTTTGTAGAGGTGGTAAGTGCTATTGGGGCAGCAGGTTACTAGAAATCCCTAGACAGGCTATGGAAGACCCGATCATCCAGCGGCTTCTTAGCGCTACACCAGTAATAATCAAATGCAGAGTCAATTACTATGTTATTATTATTTTTAAAAGTAGATACATTTATATAGTCTTATACAGATACAACCGGGCCTTTGATGGAAACCATAATGCTGATGCGGCCCGTGATGAAATTTAGTTTGACACCCCTGGCGTAAAGTCTTCTCCAGCACATCACAAAGATTCTCAATGGGGTTAAGGTCTGGTCTATGTGGAGGCCAATCCATGTGTGACAATGACGTCTCATGCTCCCTGAACCTCTCTTTCACAATCTGAGCCTAAAATAAAATACCCTGACAGCGGTGCATGGGGACAGGAAGAAAAAATACATTTGTGTCAGTGGGTTGTCAGTGGAAAACACTCACTTTGCACTGCAGCCTGTGTCCTGCACTTGCTGTTCTCCCCATCCTTTCCTTGCTAGACTATACAGACACTGCCTGGCAGGAGATCACTCCATCGCACAGAGTCTGCATGAAGCTAAAGCAAAGGGGTGGAACACGGCTTTGGCACACAGGGGGACACTGGAATTGGGGTAAAATCCAGTCCCACGGAATCTGGAACAGTTTGGGGGTATTTGGTGTCCTATACTTGGGAGCCTGGGTAGTGTCTGACGGAGGAAAGGGCAGTGTGGAAGCACAGGCAAGGTAAGTATAAGGGGTTGGGGGGGGGAGATCTTTCAGTGATCCTGTCACTTATCCCTGCATTGGCAAGGTGACATTGTCTCATTAAAGTGGTTTTCCAGTGTTTAGGTAAGCGGCCAGTTAGCGGCCTATCCATAGAATAGCTAATGATTGTCCAAGGGTTGTAATTTTATTGGTCTTCATCCCTTTGAGGATTAGGAAGGCCTGACAGTGAAAGAAAGAAAAACTACACAAATATAGATGGGGAAAAATATCCCAGAGAAATAAAAAGTGAAAAATTAGATGAGAATAGAGCAAGGCTGGAGAGAGCACAGAACAGATGCCAGCATCAATACGGAATTGCCCTGCTTTACTGCTATAACGACCTTCACTCTTCTGGGAAGGCTTCACAAAATTTTAGAGGGTGGCTGTGGGACTTTGTGGTCTTTCCTGAGGTCAGGTATCGATGTTGGATGAGAAGACCTGGCATGTGATCAGCATTTCACTTTTACCTAAAGGTGTTCAGTAGGGTTGAGATCAGGGCTCTCTCAAGTTCCACTACACTAGACTCACCCAACCACGTCTTTATGGATCTCGCTTTGTACACAGAGGACAGTCATGGTGGAACAGAAAAGGGTCTTCACCAAACGGTTACCACAATGTTGGAGTATTAACAGGACCCATCACTGGAAACACCTGAACTCCGTCATTTGGATGGGGGCCCACATACTAATATGGAGGATATCAATATTGATCTCATAGCTACCATACATAGCTAGTCAATTTGAAAAAAAGACACAAGTCCATCAAGTTCAACCAACACATTGAGTTTACCCAATCTCTTTCTAAACATGGTAGTTGTCTGGCAGTAAATGCTTTGGCAACAGCAATTTCTGAAGGTCAATGACCCAAAAAAAGTATAGATATGATGAATTTTGAGTTCTCACCAGTGGACAAGTGTTATGCTGTATATAATGCTGTATATAACGCATGTTGGCTGGTGTGTGTTGTGCACCCACGCTTCAATACATTGTAACTACACATTGTAGTATTTATTGTTTTTACTTTATTCAAAGTTAAGTTTGTTTAACTCTATGCACAAGACCACGCGATGCGCTGACAAGTATTGTAACCCTTTTTTTATGCAATAAACACCAATGCACTTGTATGGGATGAACAGGGCACATAGAGCACAGCCAGGGCTCGTTCACACCAGGTACTTTGAGCTGCATTAATCGGAGCTGATCATTGTGCCTGGTGTGGACGAGCCGTGATTGTTTTATTAGTTACTCAGAAGTATTGAAGCCAGAAAGGACCAGGCAACAAACATTTTCAGAAGGGGTCCGTTGGTGGCCTCCCTTATATTTCTCTGAGCAGTACCTTAAAGCTGAACTCCAGGCAAACAGTCAAATATGCAGCTGAAATATATGAGGTGTATTTTTTATTACAGCCATTTATATAGCACCAACAATGCAGATACCACCATTCACATCAGTCCCTACCCTCAAAGAGCTTACAATCTAAGGCCCCTCTCTCACGTACTAGGGGCCAATTATCCTTCCAAAGTGTCTCTGGAGTTTGTGTGAGGAAACCCACGGAAACAGGGGGAGACACAGATATCCATAACACCCCATTATTGGTTGCTCTGTGGCAAGGTCACACCCAGCAGCAGGCAGATGCAAACAACAACAGAGTGCCTAGGAGAAAGCAGATAAGCACAGACCATCAAATCATCTAGACGGGATACAGTCCAGTAAAACTGAATTCAAGGAGTTACCCTGCTTAGGGCTAAGGTGGCTACACAATGTTTCAGTAATCATCCATTTTGTCCCAATACAGACAACACTATGCACATCAGATGGTCTCAAAACGTGGCCCACAACTGACAAAAAATATTCAGCAAAATGATAATAACTGTACACCCAACTTAAAAATGTCTTCTTTAAATAGATTCTATCCAGTTATAGATAGCACAACTGCAGCTTATTTTCTTCTGGAAAGCCACTTTGATGTCCTTGTTCCTCAGGCTGTATATAATGGGATTCATCATGGGGGTTAATACTGTGTATAACATGGCCACCAAAGAGTCCACGTCGGATGAGTAGGAGGCTGTTGGACGAATGTACATGAAGATGAGGGGCAGGAAAAATATACTCACCACTGCAAAGTGGGAGGCGCAGGTAGAAAATGTTTTCTTACGACCAGCATGGGAACTGATTTTGAGGATCGCTATTATAATCTTAACATAAGATATGGCAACTAATGTAAAGCTTATCAAAATGATAAAGGCACCAATGGAAGACCCCACAGCTACGTTGAAGGATGTGTCGGCACAAGCCAACTGGAGCAATGGAGGATGATCACAATAGTAATGGTGGATGATATTAGGACCACAAAAAGGCAACTTCAAAGCTAGGAGAAGAACTGTGAGTGGCATCAAAAAGCCTCCCAACCAGGCTACTGCTGACAGTGTTACATACAATCGTCTTGTCATGATACCTGGGTAGTGCAACGGTGAGCATATTGCTATGTAGCGGTCATAGGCCATTACCGTCAGGAGTAAACACTCAGTTCCTGCCAATGACAGGAAAACATACATCTGTGCAAAGCAGGCGGTGAAGGAAATAGTGTCCAGATTGAACAGGAACTTGGCCAACATCTTCGGGATGGTTACCGAGGTGTAGCTCATGTCTAGGAAGGAGAGATTACCCACAAAGAAGTACATTGGGGTATGGAGGTGCTTGTCAAGAAGGACCAAGGCAAATATAATGCCATTGCCAGACACGGTGAAGAGGTAGATACTAAGAAATACAAAAAAAAGCAAAATCGGATATTTCTGGAGGCTAGGGAATCCAAAAATGATGAACTCCGTCACACGGGTGAAAGTTATGTTGGAAGAGATCACGGATGGAAAGGGATCTTCATAGATCTACAAAAGTTTGAAGATTGATCATTTTTGCCATAAGGGTGAACATACTTTTAAATCCATATTTTTGATTTGATCAGGTTTAGTGAACATCAGGAACTACCAGCTTTACCATAAACTTGTTTTGCACCCTGTCGCCTGTGATGCCCAGAGTCCCTGATGAGATAATTATATGGCTGCCTGTCCACACTAGAAGATTACCAATTTACTCACTAAAGGAAGCAGCTAGGCCTCTTAGTGCCATCTGTATGTCTATGACAAGAGGGCAGGCATATTGGGAACACCATATCATCAACCAAATTGAACATTTCTATACTGAAGTTTCTTCTTTGGCTAAAACCTGTAAGCTTGTCCCTGTTCTGGTAAGCTCCTCTGAGAATCCCAGCCAGGATTTCCAGAAGATCTGCTACTAATAGATCTCACAGGGCCAAGGCCAGTATGGCTAGTAATAGTAAAAGATTTCAGACCAGGACTTCCGGTGTACCCAGAGGCAGAGCGTGTTGTCTCAGATTTGGAGGGGTATTTAAGCACTAGCTCTGCAAGGAGCTGATGCTGTGTCTTTTTGCCAGCTTCCTGTTTATGTAAGAGCTTATACTTCTGCTGTTTTGTCGTTGCTGACCCGGGCCACCTGACCCTTCATCGCTTGCAGCCCACCCTGATCTTCTGCCTGGATGTGACTCTGCTTTGGTCTCCTGCATTTATCCTCTGATTAATTGTTGCTGACCTGGGATCATCTGACCACCCTCTGCTAGCCGCCTGCCTTGAACTCTGCCTGGATCTGACTACTGTCTCCTCATTGGAGCCCTCCTATTCTCGTCCATCCCGTGGCAGGGCAACCCTGGGGATCGCAACCTGGTACCAGCAAGCAGCCTAGCCCATCTCCACCATCAGGAGCTCTGGTGAACACCGGCTGGTACTTAGACTCCACCCCTCAGGGAAGCCCGTGTCACCTGCCAGGGGGTGTCACTCTAACAGTCCCACATACCAAGGGCCCTTAGGTTTTGCCTGTTCTGTACTAAACCAAGCAGAGCAAACATAAACCGACTCATTTTGACCTGAGAAATTCTAGATATGGGACTCTCCCCACCCCCTTACATACCCCTAATTTCATACCCATTCCTTTATAACTATCTCCCTTTTTCGCATTTTTTTTCTCTCTTCTCCATCTTTCACTCACTTTATAGCCCCTGAATTTCCCTTACCACTTTTACCCCTCCCTCTAAATGCCTTCATCCCCTACCATTATCCCAATATTTTATAACCTACACCCAATACCAAGTCCAAACCATAAAATAAGCAAACTATAAGCCAATAACAAGTAAACCCTCATAACCAAAACCCTAATTTCAAGGAACATGAGTCATTTCCAAAGAAAAATGATCATCGTTGTATTATGTCTTTAATGGTTCCAGATTACAACGTTTCTATGTTTTAAAACACATGTGTCAAACACAAGGCCTGCAGCCAAATTCAGCCTGCCAGGCCATTTCATGTGTCCCTGGCACCTCTCCTGCAGCTGCAGCACCCACCTCGTCTCCAACCCCTTCTTGTCTCAACAGTCAGCAGCAGAGAGGAGGGCAGAGCACTTTAGATATACTGACAAGGGATGCATTGATACCAATATACATTTTTAGTCCAAAGCCCCAAAGCCAGAGCTGCAAACCGATGCTGAGCTTCACAGGAAGGCTGTCAAGGTCCCCAGCAAGGTCCTTGCAGCCCTTTTGTGAATGGCGGCTCCTGTTTGCAGCACCGGCGGCGAATCTCCTCTTCCCATGGATCCATGTCGCCCACACCTGTCAAGACAGCCCGGGGAGACCGCACAGCCCTCCTATCTTACACAGCCCAGCATAAACCCTGCACAGCCCAGAATAGACCCCGCACAGCCCATCTGAGAGGCCACATATCCCACCTTAGAGGCCACACAGCCCACCATAGACCAGGCATAGCCCACCTAAGAGTCCACACAGCCCACCATAGAACCTGCACAGCCAACTGAGAATCTGCACTATTACACTAATTGCCATTATTTTTCGGAGACTTCTACTTTCAGAGCTAGTTATTAAGTTTTTACTAATACCAGTAATAATCGAATGCAGAGGCATTTAATATGATAAAGAGTAGATACATTTATATAGCCTTACCGATACAACCGGCCCTTTGAGGGCAACCATAATGCTGATGCGGCCTGCAATGAAATTGAGTCTGACACCCCTGCTTTAGATAGAAACAATAGAAACTATTTTTTTAATAATACCTTTAATATAATTTTTTGTGTGGTTTGATAACCATATTTATTTACTTTTACACAATCTGTTAATATACAAACATTTAAAAAAAAGTTATGTTGCTTGTGGGTAGACCCATTGTCAGCAGCCCTAAACTTCCTTTCAGATCAAAGCGTGCCGCCCGTGAGATTTCTGAAGAAGCAGAGATGGACAAGTCAGATGAAATGAAAAGATAATTTCTGGCTTCACTGAGATGTCCATGCCTCCTGCTCATCAATGCAAGCCAACTATGAGTCAGTCCAAGGAGCAAGCACATCTAAACAGATCCTGGTAAAGCCTTTTCTGATGTAATGCCAGCTCAGGAAGCCCTGTGTGTGGATTTCTTAATGTAAAACATATATCCTGTTGCACTCCTTACCGGAAAAAAAAACCTGATCCACAAGTGGGTGCTCGCAGTGACCACGGATGGCGCTGTGAACAAACTGAAGGTATGGAAACGTCACCAGCACACCAATAGTTCAAAAGCAAGAGCCCATTTATTGAAGGAACATAGCCATTCAGGAACATAGCCATTCAGGAACTAGCGCTTTCTGGGGCCACACAGGGCCAGGGCCGGCCTTAGGGGTGTGCGAGCCGTGCGGCCGCACCCCCTTCATCAGGCTCAGAATGATCTTGCTTTTGAACTATTGGATTTCTTAATGGTGAAAACAGCAGACCATTACTGTGCAATGTGTGTTCAAACGGTCACTTGTAGCCTCCGATAGAAGCCAGGATGAGAAGGTGACAACACAGAGGCACAGTTGGCAGGATCACCAGGTATTATTTTAATGAATGTCGCATCAAATATTGAACAATGCCTTTTGAAATTACATTGGTAAAGCTTATATGAGAATGACGTGATTATGTTTACATGCAAGTGTGCCAGTTGACCAGAATAAACAGGAATGTGTGCAATGGCGCCTTGGCAGTAAGTGTAAGAGTGGGAGTCAGTGCAATAGTGGCCAGTCTGTGCCATCTTTGTTCATCATCCAGGGTCAGATCTACTCCCTGGACTGAGACGCCGTAGGTGATATGACATGTAAACTCCGGCACCTGTGCAGTTCTTGACTGACCCAAAGTAGCCCCTGCTTCATACTCTCACCTTGTAACTTGCAACATAGCTGCAGTGTATAGTCTGAGTTGATCAATGGGGGAGAATGGACTGAGAAAATGCTTCCTACTGCCTGCAGCAGACTCATGACACCATACTATCCTAGGAAAAAACCCTGACTGGAGCTCAAGGACATATTCCTAATGATAACATGTAGAGCAGAGGTAGGCACAATCTGACCCTCCAGCTGTGGTGAAAATACAAATCCCACCATGCATCTGCCTCTTGGAGTCATTCCTGCGGCTGTCAGAGTCTTGCAATGCCTAACGGGATTTGTAGTTGCACCACCAGGGCCGGATTCCCGGCAAGGCCACCGAGGCCCGGCCTTGGGGCGGCACTGAGCAGAGGGGCGGCACAGGTTTGAAGTCACCCAACGCCCGGAACATGGAGTTTTCGGGCGCCGGGCGGGTAATTTATTTTCTACATTTAGCTCTGCTTTGCACAAGCCGGGCTATATGTAGTATAGGAGAAATCACCTGTCTCTTTACAAGTGTTCTCGGCAATGTCGCTGAGATCACTTGTAATTAGACTGCCGGTCCGTCCTCCAACTGCCGCCCCCCTCCCTCCCCTGCACCTACCTCTCTCCATGCTGCGTCCTCCCGGCTCCGTCCTCGCCGCCACTGTCTTCAGGATGGAGAGCAGTGAGTAGAGCGGCAGGGGAAAACTAACCCTGCCGCTCCGTGTAGAAC
>NW_017308059.1:234171-244492 GCF_000935625.1 Nanorana parkeri
GCAGGGTAAAACTAACCCTGCCGCTCCGTGTAGACAGTGAGAGGGGAGAGCTGTGCTGTGCTGTGCTGTGCTCTTTCTCTCTCACCTGTCACAGGAGTTCCAGCACAGCGCTGTGCTAGAACTCCTGTATTGGAGGTGACAAGTTCAATAAAGAGAACCTGTCACCTCCAAATGCTATCACACAGGGCTTGTTAGCTCCTATGTGATAGCACTAAAGTTAGGTGAAATAAAATTGTTAAAAAAAAATTACATAAATAAAAATAAGTAAAAAATAATAAGTAATAATAATTACATTAAAAAATAAAGTACAAAATAGTAAAAAAAAATATAAAAAATAAGAAAAAGTCCTAGACCGTATCCATGATATATACATCATGGAAGATCTCACGAACTCCATTAAACATACCTCTGCCTCGGTCGCTCAAACCTGGTTCCCCTGGTTGGAATACATTCGGTCCCCTGACTACCCTACCCTTAGATAGGAGAACGCTGACCTGCTCCTGAAGGGGAAACATTTCCCATCTACTCCATGACCCTCCTGTTTCCCCACCCTTTTTAGGTATATGCCCTACTACCATCTCTCTCTCTCTTTAGTGACCTAGTAACTACTGGCCCATTTATGCCGTATCCTTTTTTTTTTTTTTCCTTTTCTGTCACTTAACCCCTTACCCACACAACCTACTCACATTCACTTGCCTAACACTGTGTTTTTTTTTCTTCTTCTATTGTTCTGGTTTGTTTTGTTGTGCACACTAAAGTTTTAAAAACTACATTACTTATGCATTGTATATGAGCAGGGGGAACACCCTCCCCTTATTTTTTTCAAACGCTTTCAATATTTTATTTTGTTTACTTTGTCATATACATCGCAATGCATTTGGTGTTATTTCTTGATGTCCGCCCGAGAGAGCAACTATTTGCTACTTATGCACTTGTTTTTCTCTTCTTGTGATAACCGTCAAAGCTTTTAAAATATAAAATAAAGAGTTTATTAAAAAAAAAGTGATAAAAAAGTAAAAAAATAAATGAACTGGCATTCTCTCGGCGGGGGGAGGCGCATTGATGAGCCTGGCCTTGGGGCGTAAGGGAGGGTAAATCCAGTCCTGTGCACCACAGCTGGAGGGCCGGAGTTTGCCTACCCCTGATGTAGAGCTTTGCTAAAAAGTAATATTGTTCCTATGCATACGGTATAAATTTAGCAAAAGGTCAACTTTCAGGTAAGCAGTCCCATTGTCTGATACCTGTAAAGTAACAGGAACACTCTAAAGCAAAGGAAGTAAATTAGGCCCTTTCTAGCCTTACCTTCCAGAGACGGAGTCCCATATCAAACCACAATGGTAAACTATTACTAGAATGGGCAGTGTCAATGAATGAGTCTGCGTCCAAAGTTCAAATCAATATGCTGAATGTAACATTCACTCTTCAAATATCTTCTTTAGGGATTTCTGTCCATAAGGTGTGTTCCTTTTCCTCGGCTGTTTATGAACAAACTACACAATGTGATGGATTGTCTTTTTATAACCCTTCTTATAAGCCAAACGGAGGGTCTAGTTCTTGGGAGAATTCCCCCGGGAGTTATTAGTCTTGGACCGTTCTTTGTTGCCATCTGAACCTTGTTGACGTGTTGTTGATGCTGTCATTGTATTTCTATTAAAAATAACCCTCCCCTGTGCCTTATACTGTAGGGATCAATCAAGGAATTAAACAGGTAAAGTAGTAATGATCTCTCAAACTTTTTCAATAATGAATCCAGATCATACAAATATACATCGCCCAGCAATATACATCGCCCGGACAAAGGTCACACACAATATTACATTAGACCACCTTTAGCTTTGATGATGGTATATTCTCACCATGGCATTGTTTCGATAAGCTTATGCAATGTCACATCATTTATCTCCGTCCAGAGTTGTGTTAATTATTCACCAAGATCTTTTGTGATGATGGGAGAGTTGGACCTCTGCGTAATGCATATGGGTCACACACAAGGCTAAATCCGGCCCGCCAGGCCATTTCATGTGGCCCTCGCACCTCTTCTGCAGCTGTGGCACCCCCTTCATCTCCACCCCCACCTTGTCTCAGCAGTCATCAGCAGAGAGGAGGGCAGAACATTTTGGATATACTGACTAGGGATGCACCAATACCGCTATCGGTGCCGATACTGGGCATTTTCATCCTGCCGGGGTGACCACAAAATCTACATTTTATGCTACTGAATTCTGAACTCTGCGTTACTTACTCCTGACCCCTGCTCTGTGTGCTGCATACTACTGATCTCTTCACTCTGCATTATGTAGTACTGGCCTCTGCACACGGTGTTACTTATTCCTGACCCCTGCTCTCTGCGTTACTCATTCCTGACCCCTGCACTCTGCATTACATACTACCGATCCCTGCACTCTGTGTTATTTACTTCTGACCCCTGCACTCCGCGTTACATACTACCGATCCCTGCACTCTGTGTTATTTACTTCTGACCCTTGCACTCTGAATTACATACTACAGACCCCGGCACTCTGTGTTATTTACTTCTGACCCCTGCACTCTGCATTACATACTACCGATCCCTGCACTCTGTGTTATTTACTTCTGACCCCTGCACTCTGCATTACATACTACCGATCCCTGCACTCTGTGTTATTTACTTCTGACCCTTGCACTCTGAATTACATACTACAGACCCCGGCACTCTGTGTTATTTACTTCTGACCCCTGCACTCTGCATTACATACTACTGACCAGTGCACTCTGCATTACCTCTGATCTCTGCACTCTGTGTTACATACTACTAACACCTGAGCACTGCACTACATGCTCCTTACCCCTGCATTCTGGGTTACATACCACTGACACCTGAACTTCGCATTATTTAATCCTAACCCCTGCGCTCTGCATTACTCCTGACCCCTGAATTCAGTATTACATACTACTGACCTCTTCACTCTGCGTTACCTCCTACTGACTCCTGAGTTACTTATTCCCAACCTCTACACTCTGTTACTTCTGACCTGCGCACTCTGCATTACATACTATTGACCTCTGAACTCTGTGTTACATAGTAATGATCCCTGACCTCTGTATTATTTACTAAATAGGCAAAAACTGGAAGTGTGTCAGGTGCACTCAGAGTGGGTGGTCTTAGTATGAAATGGGGGGATCTGGTAGTGCCAATGGTAGGTCTGCAAGCTCTTAGAAGACAGGCCGAGTTATCCCGTGTGGCGCTAGAAGACAACAAAAAACAAGAGAGCGCCACAACCTAGCGCAATCACTGGTAATAGAGAGTTGATATAATAAGTGAGTAGTGAGTTATAATCACATTGCATGGAGCTCATACAGTATATGGACCCAATAATGATTCACTGACACCAATGCTGGGGGTTATTATTGCAGAGACTGACACCAATGTTGGGGGTCATTATTGTAGTCACTGATGATAACGTTGGGGGTTATTATTGTAGTCACTGACACCAATGCTGGGGGTCATTATTGTAGTCACTGACACCAATGTTGGGGGTTATTTTTGTAGTCACTGATGATAACGTTGGGGGTTATTATTGTAATCACTGGCACCAATGCTGGGGGCTATTATTGTAATCACTGACACCAATGTTGGGGGTTATTATTGTAATCACTGACACCAATGTTGGGGGTCATTATTGTAGTCACTGACACCAATGTTGGGGGCTATTATTGTAATCACTGACACCAATGTTGGGGGTTATTACTGTAGTCACTGACACCAATGTTGGGGGTTATTATTGTAGTCACTGACACCAATGTAGGGGGTTATTATTGTAGTCACTGACACCAATGTTGGGGGTCATTATTGTAATCACTGACACCAATGTTGGGGGCTATTATTGTAATCACTGACACCAATGTTGGGGGTTATTATTGTAGTCACTGACACCAATGTTGGGGGTTATTATTGTAGTCACTGACACCAATGTAGGGGGTTATTATTGTAGTCACTGACACCAATGTTGGGGGTCATTATTGTAATCACTGACACCAATGTTGGGGGCTATTATTGTAATCACTGACACCAATGTTGGGGGTTATTACTGTAGTCACTGACACCAATGTTGGGGGTTATTATTGTAGTCACTGACACCAATGTAGGGGGTTATTATTGTAGTCACTGACACCAATGTTGGGGGTCATTATTGTAATCACTGACACCAATGTTGGGGGCTATTATTGTAATCACTGACACCAATGTTGGGGGTTATTACTGTAGTCACTGACACCAATGTTGGGGGTTATTATTGTAGTCACTGACACCAATGTAGGGGGTTATTATTGTAGTCACTGACACCAATGTTGGGGGTCATTATTGTAATCACTGACACCAATGTTGGGGGCTATTATTGTAATCACTGACACCAATGTTGGGGGTTATTACTGTAGTCACTGACACCAATGTTGGGGGTTATTATTGTAGTCACTGACACCAATGTAGGGGGTTATTATTGTAGTCACTGACACCAATGTTGGGGGTTATTACTGTAGTCACTGACACCAATGTAGGGGGTTATTATTGTAGTCACTGACACCAATGCTGGGGGCTATTATTGTAATCACTGACACCAATGTTGGGGGCTATTATTGTAATCACTGGCACCAATGCTGGGGGTCATTATTGTAGTCACTGATACCAATGTAGGGGGTTATTATTGTAGTCACTGACACCAATGTTGGGGGCTATTATTGTAATCACTGACACCAATGTAGGGGGTTATTATTGTAGTCACTGACACCAATGTTGGGGGTCATTATTGTAATCACTGACACCAATGTTGGGGGCTATTATTGTAGTCACTGACACCAATGTAGGGGGTTATTATTGTAGTCACTGGCACCAATGTTGGGAGTCATTATTGCAGTCACTGGCACCAATGTTGAGGTTAATATTGCAGCCACACTGACACAAATGCTGGGGGGTTCTTTTGCAGTCCATGTTTTGGATGTATACACATCAAGTGCCAGAAAATGGATCTTTAGTGCACTTCCTATTCTGGTGATTTGGTGCAGTAAAACGTGACTGCAATAGTAGGAGCTACACAGCAACAGAAGTTGTTGCTGATACACACAAAAAGGTGGCCCTTAAAAAGGACCGTTGGGTCTATTTGCTGTGAAATGCACCACAATGCAAATTAGTTATGGAGCATTGAACAGCACAGTGAGCACGGGGGAGGGGGGTTGGAGGGTTGGGGGAGTGGGCACACTCCATTCTCTGTAGCCCACCACACTGCAATTCTCTGTAATGAAGCACCATATAGCTCTGTAGGTAGCACTATACAGCAGTCACTATTTCTCCCTGAAATTGCTCTGAATGTCAGCTGTCCCTGTCTACTCTACCCAGAGGCGGCTCTCTAATTAGGCGAGTTAGGCGGTCGCCTAAGGCCTCGCGCTCACGAGGGCCTCACGGCCGCCTAGCTCGCCTCTACAGCTTCAACTAACCTGCCTCTGGTCAGTCCGCCCCTGGGCCAGGAGGGAGCACCCATTTCCTCATGGGGAGAATGAGGGCCGGCAATTCCCCTGCACCGCAACCCCCCTCCCCCTTCCTGGATCTGTCACTGAAGAGAGAGGGAGAAGCTGCGCGGCGGGACTTCAGACGCGGCTTCTCCCTCTAGTACTGACGGAACTACTTCCGCCACTTCACTTCATCCTTTCCTGCAGAGGAGAGAGCCCGCCCCCGGCGTGTCGTGAGGATGCAGAGGCTTCTGCAGCAGCCAGCGGTGACATTGTAGGAGGGCAAGGATGAGGCAGATAGCGGCGGTGGGACACCGGGAGTTGACCCCTCGATCAGGAGCCGTGACTGCATGGAGTTCATGTCAGTGAAGCACCCTTCTTTTATTTTTTTCTGAAGTTTTTTTTTTCCACTGTGTTTTTTGGTCACTTTGTTTTTGGGGTGGGGGGGGGTGGTGGTGCATTGAACTCAATGGCACCGCAGCCACGCCCCCCGCCCGCAGTGTGATCTCCGGCACCCAAACGTGTGACAGATTAGTGCATGCGTTCCCGTCCAGTGCGATCTGCAAAAATGCTGCATGCACTGTTTTGTGCAGATTGCACTGGATCGGAACGCAGGCACTAATGTGTCATGCATTCGGGTGCCGCGATCGCACTGCGGCCAGGAGGAGTGGCTGCGGTGCCATTGACTTCAATGCACCGTCACACCCTCTCCCACCCCAGAACGCAGGGGTAAGTTTTGTGCGTGATTGCGGTGCGTTCCAGCAGCTACTGCTCTTGAACGCACTGTAATTGGTGTGAACAAGCCCTAAGGGCCCAGTCCCACCCTAAGGAGTGCGTTCGGCCTCTGGGATGCACTGGAACGCAACCCGGCCGGCTCACTTTGTTTTGGGGAGCGGTGGTGCATTGAACTCAATGGCACTGTAGCCACGCCCCCCGCCCACAGTGCGATCTCCGGCACCGAAACATGTGACACATTAGTGCATGCATGGTCCTGTGCAATCTGCAATAATGCTGCATGCACTATTTTGTGCAGATTGCACTGTACCTTAACGGAGGCACTAAAGTGTCATGCATTCGGGTACCGCGATCGCACTGCAGCCGGGGGGCGTGGCTGCTGTGCCATTGAGTTCAATGCACCACCATGCCCACTCCCGCCCCAAAACAAAGTGGGCCGGCCAGGATGGTGACGGATCATACGTGATATACTGTAAGGCACCCAGGACACGGTGACACGGCCACTTCTAAACAGACATCTGGGTACAATTTACAGTGTTTATAGAAAGTATTTCCCCCCCTCCCCCCCCCCCTCCGGCAATTTGATCATTTTTTAAATGTATTTTAAGCATGCATTTTTCTATTCTGAAAGCACCGCTCTTTGTAAAATAGAAAAATGCATGCTGGAAAACAAAACAAAAACGATCATTTTTTTTTTTCAAATACTGTTGTCTTTGTTCAACACCTGCTGCTAAAACTTTTAATATGGGGGCTATTCACAAAGGTGTCATAGGCAGCCGAGTGAATAACCGACCTGAATAGCCAAACCGACCTGTTCGGCTATTCACTTCTGGCTTGCACGGCTGATTTCAGCCGTACACCGAATATAGTCAGCCGTACGTCGGCTTGCTGCGGCTGGCTTCGGGTCGGCCAAACATGCTCAGCATGTTCAGCCGACCCGGAGTGCAGAGCGAGTTTGACTCAGCCGATCCAACATCTGGATCGGCTGAGCCGAACCTCCGGCAGGCTACTCACTGCTGTTCGGCCGATTCTCATAGATGCCGAACAGCAGTGAGAGAATAGCCGAATGCTGCCGAGCGGCATTCAGCTCGGCTATTCTGCTCGGTCCCTCTGTGGGACCGAGCAGAATAGCCACTGTGCGTTCCTTACATTTGACCTCTGCACCCTGTGCATTCCTTACATCTGACCTCTGCACCCTGTGCGTTCCTTACATTTGACCTCTGCACACTGTGCGTTCCTTACATCTGGCCTCTGCAGCCTGTGCGTTCCTTACATCTGGCCTCTGCACCCTGTGCGTTCCTTGCATCTGGCCTCTGCACCCTGTGCGTTCCTTAGATCTGGCCTCTGCACCCTGTGCGTTCCTTACATCTGGCCTCTGCACCCTGTGCGTTCCTTACATCTGGCCTCTGCACCCTGTGCGTTCCTTGCATCTGACCTCTGCATGGTACTTCCTTAGGGTTAGGATTTTGCGTATAGTTGTTTGCATTTTCTTCCATTATGGGTGTAAGTGGGGGCCTCACGTTTGAGTTTCGCCTAAGGCCTCACAAAGTCTAGAGCCGCCTCTGCACGCACCGACAAAATGCTGATGGGAGAGTTGACTTCTATAGAGAGAGGCCGGGTATTTTTGCAAATCCCATACTATTCCACCTGCACATGTCCTGCAATGCATTTTGTATGTTCACTTTTGGCACTTTGATGAACGTGCCCATGTGTTTGCTGCCCAGGCAAACTGTGAACAATCAAAGTGTGTGGAGAACCCTGCATTTTCTCCACTAGACGGAGCCGAGGAGCATAGGGATTAAATAGGGCTCCACCACTGTCCTGAAATCATTGGTCTGTATTGTTTTATAAAAACTGTCACATGACACTAAACAAAAATGTATCAGTACTCGTACTTGAAAAAATGGTATCAGTGCATCCCTTATATTCTATATTGCCTAAAGTATTGGGACGCCCCTCCAAATCATTGGATTAAGGTGTTCCAATCCTCTCCATGGCCACTGGTGTATAATATTGAGGCACCCCGGCATGCAGACGCTTCTACAAACATGTGTGAGAGAATGGGTTGCTCTCAGGAGCTCAGTGACTACAGGCGTGGTACCGTTATAGGTTGTCACCTGTGCAAAAAGTCCATCCGTGACATTTCCTTGCTACTGAATGTTCCGCGGTCACCTGTTACTGGTATTATAACAAAGTGGAAACAACTGGGAACAACAGCAACTCAGCCAGGAAGTGGTCGGCCACGTAAAATGACAGAGCGGGGTCAGCGCATGCTGAAGCGCACAGTGCGCAGACGTTGCCAACTGTCTGCAGAGTCAATAGCTACAGACCTCCAAACTTCGTGTGGCCTTCAGATTGGCACAACAACAGTGCGTAGAGAGCTTCATGGAATGGGTTTCCATGGCCGAGCAGCTGCATCCAAGCCTTACATCACCAAGTGCAATGCAAAGCGTGGGATGCCGCGGTGTAAAGCGCGCCGCCACTGGACTCTAGAGAAGTGGAGCCGTGTTCTCTGGAGTGACCAATCACGCTTCTCTGTCTGATGGGCGTGTCTGGGTTTGGTGGTTGCCAGGAGAACGGTACTTGCCTGACTGCATTGTGCCAAGTGTAAAGTTTGGTGGAGGGGCGATTATGGGGAGGGGGTTGTCTTTCAGGGGTTGGGCTTGGCCCCTTAGTTCCAGTGAAGGGAACTCTTAAGGCATCAGCACACCAAGACATTTTGGACAATTTCATGCTCCCAACTTTGTGGAAAGGCCGGCGTCCCAATACTTTTGGCAATATAGTGTATATAGTTACATTACATTATTATATATAAAAACATCAGTTTACAGCTTTATAATATTAAAATAAAATCAACCCAACCCAACACCATCACAGTGTCCCTTTAATTTATCCTTACAAAGGACATACATCCAAGTTAGCAATTATATATTTATTAATTACAAGCATTTCATTTTGTGTTCAGGTTACTTGTCGTACAGATGAAGCCTATTTTCTTCTGGAAAGCCATTTTGATGTCCTTGTTCCTCAGGCTGTATATAATGGGATTCATCATGGGGGTTAATACTGTGTATAACATGGCCACCAAAGAGTCCACGTCGGATGAGTAGGAGGCTGTTGGACGAATGTACATGAACATAATGGGCAAGAAAAATATATTGACAACTGCAAAGTGGGAGGCGCAGGTAGAAAATGTTTTCTTACGGCCACCATGGGAACTGATTTTGAGGATCGCTATTATAATCTTAATGTAAGATATGACAATTAGAGAAAAGCTTGACAAAATGATTAAGGCGCCAACAGAAGACCCCACAGCTACATTGAAGGATGTATTGGCACAAGCCAGCTGGAGCAATGGAGGATGATCACAGTAGTAATGGTGGATGATATTGGGACCACAAAAAGGTAACTTTAAGGATAGAAGGGTGGCTGGGAGTGGAGTGGCAAAGCCTCCAGACCAGGCTACAATTGAAAGTATTATGTAAACTTTTCTTGTCATGATGGTGTGGTAGTGTAAGGGCGAGCATATTGCTATGTAGCGATCATAGGCCATTACGGCTAGGAGTAAACACTCTGTTGCTCCTAAAGTCAGGAAAATATACATCTGGGCAAAGCAGGCATTGTAGGAAATGGTGTCCAGGTTCATCAGGAACTTGGCCAACATCTTCGGGATGGTTACCGAGGTGTAACTCATGTCTATAAAGGACAAGTTGCTGACAAAGAAGTACATTGGGGTATGGAGATGCTGGTCAAAGATGACCAAGAAGAAGATAATGCCATTGCCAGACACGGTGAAGAGGTAGATACAAAGTAATACACAAAAAAGCAAAATCTGGTAATTCTGAAGGAACGGGAATCCGAAAATGACGAATTCCGTCACACGGGTGAAAGTTACATTGGCAGACGCTACTGATAGCTCATCATATTCATTGACCTAGATATGAAATAAAGAAGAATGTGGGATTATCATGATATTTTTGGAATTCAACCAAAGCTATAATAATAATTGTTTTAAGACAATTGGCTCCAGTCAAACTTTAACACAAGTTTAAAGGAGAACTATGGGGTAAGTGTTTTCCCCATAGTTCTCCTAAGGGTCATGGGAGGA
>NW_017308059.1:244513-249452 GCF_000935625.1 Nanorana parkeri
GTGCCGCTCCTGTCCCGACTCTTGCGTCCACGGCCAGCCACCCGCAGTGTGTAGTGACAGCTGTCCTCCTCCGTGTCAAAGACTTTACTGTGGTTCATTGTAAAAAAACTTTGTACAATGAACTGCAGTAAAGTCTGTGACACGGAGAAGGGACAGCTGTATGTTTTCCGGCCAGGGATCGGCAAGGTGTGACTGCTTCTTGCTGGGTCCGCCGCGGTCGTACAATAAAAATGGTACGTCCTGGGCCGACCCCCCTGTCCATATGCCATTTTGGTACGTTCCTGCCCACGTGACGTGCAGGAAGGTTTTGTTTTTTTCTTGGGACGGCCGCGGAGCGGGCAACAGGAAAGGAGAAGCAAGCACAGTGTAGGGGCTGAGCGGCAGAGCCTGAGGCTGTTTGTCAATGCACTGGTAAGCCAGCAGAGGGCTGGGGGAGGGAACAGCAGCAGCTGACCTGAGTGAGTCTGGGACTGGCTTGGGGGAAAGCTGCAGGTGAGACTTGGTGTTCTGGGGCTGAGTTTTTATGGCCCACGCTGGGCACCAGCTGCTTGCTGCTACTGTGCTGATTCTGCAACAGTAACAGCAAGCAGCTGGTGCCCAAAACTGAATAATATGGGCCTGACGCTGGATTGGGGGAAGCCTTTGCAGAGATCAGTACTGTAGCAGCAATTAGCTGGCCTGGTGCCCAGGGATGAATAGGGGCCCAACGTGGGGGTGGGGAAAGTCTTTGCAGAGGACAGCTGCTGTCCGCTGCAAAGGCTTCCCCCACCTCAGCGTCGGGCCCCTATTCAGTCTTGGGCACCAGCTGCTTGCTGCTACTGTGCTTATTCTACAACAGTAGCAGCAAGCAGCTGGTCCCCAAAACTGAATGATAGGGGCCCGACGTTGAGGTGGGGTGGAGGGAAGTCTTTGCAGAGGACAAAGCATCCCTCTGTCTCCCATATCTAAAAAAAATTAAGCTTTTTGTAATATATGTTGGAATGCCCTGAGTCTGACTAAATACTCAAGTGCGAGTACCGATATTTTGCTTTTGGTACTCGCCGATACTGAATACCAATACCGGTGCTTCCACTGGCATGGAGCAGGCTTCCCGGGTAATCAGGAAGCCGGCAGCGGGTAATGACATGCCGCCCGGCTTCCTGATTGCCAGCGAAGCCGGCTGCATGTTGTTTGGCCGGCTTAATTGTAGTTGGCGGGGAAACCGTCTTAAATAAAATATTAACCATTCTGTAAGCAAAACTTAATTTTCTGGCATTCCGACCCAGGGAAGGACACAAACCAGCGTCCTCCCGTGACCCAAAGCTCAGTATACCACAAGCTACAGCTCGCGGTATACTGAGACCGCCGCAGCCTGGACGCATCCCGGCATTACTGTTGAGATCCACCCAGCTGCGTGATTGACAGCTGGCTCTGCCTATCTAGAGGCTGAGCCAGCTGTACCCACCCCCTCCCCCGTCCGTTCCGCCAGTCAGCGCTGGAGGATAGGACACGGGAGGACTGGAATCCCTGCAGGGAGCCGTGAGTGACAGTCACGGCTCTCTGCAGGGATAGATCGAGAAGTGAGCCGACGTGTGACAGTTTCATTGTCACAGGTCGGCTCGAACTATGAGGATGAGTGATTTTCACTCGCCTCATAGTTCTCCTTTAAGTATCTTTTTTTATAACCATGTGACCAAAATTTTCAAATTTCATTGGGCTAAACTAAAAATAACTTTTACTTTTTTGAAAATAAGTATCCTTGTCCTGGTGTGTTTGGCCTATGAAGTTAGGCTTAAGAATAAAAACTGGAAGCTGTGGTTGCTGACCTTTCCTTCTGAAAATACTAGTTGCCATGTGGTCAAGTTGCTATGCTGGTTTCAGTGCTATCTCTCTGGCCTGGCACAATTACACGGTTGTTAGAGACACCTAGAGGTTTATTCACAAAGGTGCCGAAGGCAGCCGAGTGAATAACCCACCCGAAGCATTATTATTGTACAGGATTTATATAGCGCCAACAGTTTGCGCAGCACTTTACAATATAAGGAAGACATTACAGTTACAATATCATTCAAGACAAGATGGTAAGGAGGGCCCGGCCCCTGAGGGCTTACAATCTAAAAGGGGAGGGGGAAGTGATACATGAGGAGGTCGCTGTGTGGGGATGAATTGTTTGAGAAATTGATATTTCAGTGGTTAGGTTGAGGTCGGATAAGCTTCCCTGAAGAGGTGAGCCGAACACTGTTCGGATATTCACTTCAGGCTTGTGCAGCTGATATCAGCTGTACATTGGCTTGCTTCTGTTCAGCCGAACATGCTCAGACTGAGCCGCAGTGAAGAAGGAGATCCAACATCTGGAATCGGCTGAGCCGAACCTTCGGCAGGCTACTTACTGCTGTTCGGCCTATTCCCATAGGGGCAGAGCGGCAGTGAGTGATTAGCCGAATGCTGCCGAGCCTCCGTGGTACCGAGCAGAATAGAAAAACAGTGAAAAAGTAGAAAACAAAAGTAGAAAAAAAATGTTTACAAATGTAAATAAATGAGAAATTTTACAAAATAAAAAAAATTTCACTAAAGTAAAAAAAAAATCAAAGATTATTGAAAAAAAATAAAAACAATTGGGCAAAGCTAGCAGTGACATCTAGCTCTGCCCAACTGTTTCCTATTGACCGGGACCTGCTAGAGTCTTCTAGCATGTCCCAGCCAATGAATAACAACTGGGCGGAGCTGGCCGTGACGTCACGGCTGGCTCCGCCAAGTTGTCATTGTTTAATGACAGTTCAGCATCCCCAGGTGTCATTGCAACTGGGCGGAGCCAGCCATGGGCCCAGCCATGAGCCCAGCTGTCAGCTGCGAGGCTAGCCACGATTCGGGTTTCACTTCGGCTCAGTCGAGCGGTAGTAAATGCCTTCGGCTCGGCTGAGCCGCTCGCCCAGCTTCGGGAGCTGTACGGGCTATAGTGAATATAGCTAGACGGAGCTACGGCTGATCCTTCGGCTAGCTTTGTGAATAACCCCCATATTATTTTCACAGGGTGTTCAACAATGGAAGCCTCTGTAGTTTTCTTAGGACAGGTTTCCTGTAAAGCCTTACTTCAGCCAAATCAATATACTTTGGTTTTGCCTAGCGTGAGGTAGCACTGTAATTACCCCCATTGGTATAAAAAAAAAAATGTTTACACTGGTTGGGGACAACTTTAAACTGCATTAGCACTGTCCATTAGAGGCCTTATGACCCCAGTGATGTAGTCCAGATACCATGCTTCTTCCATGCCTATTGCTTATTTGTTTGGATTGGCTGTTGACCTGGCTTTACAAATAGAATCTAGAGCTGCCTGGACCTTCTGTAGTTGACAATCCAAGGCAAGAATAAAAATGACAACATCATCTATCTATGCCAGGAAGGTGCACACGGAAGGGCTTTCCACTGTGCTAACAAAACAAAAAATTCCCAGCACACTTACCACCCAGTCGGAAAAAAAAAGAAGAAAACTACAAGGTACACTGTCTACATCACAATGACAGCTGAAGCCCCTTATCTTTGGAAGCTAGTTATCAATGAATTTCTGTGGTTGCCATATTTGTTTTGTTGGATTTGGTGCAGGGACACACTTGGGGCTTCAGCTGCCATTATGATGTGCTGGGCTTCTGCTGTGTCCCTGTGCCTTTAACCACTTGCTGACCGCGGTGTTACACCCCCATCCTGACCAGGCTATTTTTCAGTATTCAGCGCTGCGGTACTTTGACTGACATTTATTCCGTCATGCAACGCTGTACTGAAATTAATTTTGTACCATTTTTGGGGGACAGATAGAGCTTTCTTTTGGTGGTATTTAATCACCACTGAGGGTTTTTTTTTTTTTTACTGTATAATAAAAAAGTACCGATAATTTTGAAAAAAACCTGTTCTCACTACGTTATGTAATAAAAAAATTATTATTACCCAATTTTTTTTAAAAGATCGGGTCACGTCGGGTAAATAGACACCAAACATGTCAAGCTTTAAAATTGCACGCACCCGTTAAATCGCAAAAAACTACCATACTCAAAATTGACCATAGCCGACGCTTTAAAAGCTTTTACCGCTCATCAGTTTATTGTTATCAGTGATTGATGGCTCGAGAATTATTGCTCTCACTCCGACGTTCGCGGCGATATGCAACATGTGCGGGGACTTTCATTTTTTTTGTATTGCTTTGATATGTGATTTTTTTTAAACCTTTTTTTTTTTCACTAAACTTTATTGCTATCACATAGGGAGCAAGCAAGCTCCCTATGTGATAGCCAATTTGCAGTGACAGGTCCTCTTTATGGAGACATCAGGGGTCTTAAGACCCCTAATGTCACCTAGGGACCCACAGAGAAGCTGATGAAGCAGAGACCTGCTTCACCAGCTTCTCTCCGGTTTCTGTACCTGAGAGTGACACTGAAACGGATATTGTGACACCGAACGGATATTACAAGCGATTGGGCGTCCCTACAGATGCCCGAACGCTTGTATGTAAACAGCCATCGCTGGCTGTTTACATTCAAAGCCGGTTTCCCGCTCGTGCGCGCCGCCTAGCGGATAGGACGTCTAAAGACGCCCACCCACCCTCAAGAAGCCGCTGTCCAGCCGTTTAATTACAGCGGCCGGACAGCAGGTGGTTAAGGAGGCATGGACTACCTCCAGGCATACCTGCACTCAAGTTATCCTTTGCTATATATGCTCCAAGATGGAGGCTCTCATAGATTGGAGTTAGGACCGCACTATACAGAGGGGACTTTGACGAGGCAGTGCGGCTTCCACATATTTTGCAAAAGTTGTGCAACTAATGCCTCTGGTTTTAAGCAAAGGTTGGCTGGTAAGTGTGTTGGGATTTTTTTTGTTTGTAAAGCCCTTCCATGTGCATCTTACTTTGAAAGCTAGGTATAAATTAATTTGTGCTGTAAAGACTCCTTTTGGGCTAGGAGTATGTTCATAT
>NW_017308059.1:249508-253653 GCF_000935625.1 Nanorana parkeri
GAATAGTCTTGCCTGAGTTTAATGTTTTCCTGTTTCCAGGAGTTTACCTGCTTGGAGGGCAGATCCTGGAGATAGTCCTTGGTAGCATTATGTCTTTCCATACTTGACCGTAGCTCATCCATACTTGGATGACCTTGGGTCCCGTATGGAAAAGCATAGTCTATGGCCCCGCTGCACCTTAATATCATACTTACAGACCACTCTCTAGAATCTGAACCGGCTTGGGCACCTCCAGATGCAACCACTTCTTTATAAGGTGGAACAAATCATACATTTGGGACCTCACAGGCTTCCCAGAGTCATATGCTCATGTGAACACATGTCAAACTGGAACAAGGGACCTTTCAGGCTTCCTTGGCCATCCAAGCACACATTGTGCTTGGATGGCCAAGGTAACGCACAGCCTGGCTGGGAGTTTAAGATTCTCCTTGGCACCCTAAACTTAAAGTGACATTAAACCCTCAGATTTTTTAACATAAACCAATACTGTAATGTGCACCTTACTGTAATCCATGGTAGTTCCTTTCTCTTTGCTGCTCTACCTTTTAAATCCTCATGTCTTCTCATGCTTGGGGAGAACTTCCTTTTGCAGCTGACTGCCTCTTCCTGTAGTGCTGGCTCAGGTTGCAAACTTACACACAGACACCATGTATCCATTCCAGAGAAGAGGCAGTCTGCTGCAAAACAGAAGTTCTCCCCAGCATGAGAACAGATACAGATTTAAAAGGAAGAGCAGCAAAGAGAAGGGAAACTACCATTGATTACAGTAAGGCGCACATTACACTATTGTTTTATGTTAAACAATCTGAGGGTTTAATGTCACTTTAAGTGTTTCAATCAGACAAATGCTGGCAGAAAATTGCTCACCCATAGCACTCTGGGTATAATATTTCAATAAAGTCAATACGGGTCCCAAGCTCATCTATACTTGGATGAGCTTGGGTCTCGTATGGAAAGACAAAGCCTACGACCCCGCTGCATCTTAACAGGCAAGGTTCTCATATAGTGCTTGCAAACTACTCTCTCTAGAATCTGAGCAGGCTTGGGCACCTCCAGATACAACCACTTCTTTGTAAGGCGGAACAAATCCTACATCTGGGACCTTTCAGGCTTCCCATGGTCACATGCACGTGTGAACACACATTGTGCTTGGATGGCCAAGGTAACGCCAAACCTGGCTATGAGTTTGACATTCTCCTTGGCATCCTAAACTTAAGTGTTTCCATCAGACAAATGCTGCCACAAAGTAGCTCACCCATAGCACTCTGGGTATAATATTTGAATAAAGTCCATACGGTACCCATGCTCATCCATACTTGGCGCCTATGGCCCCGCTGCATCTTAACAGGCAAGGCTCTCATACTGACATTCTCCTTGGCATCCTAAACGTAAGTGTTTCAATTGGACAAATGCAGACAGAAAGTAGCTCACCCATAGCACTCTGGGTAAAATATGTGAATAAAGTCTTATTTGTAAAATAAAATGGGGGCACTAGTAGACTGGCTGTATATTGTGCCCAGATTCTGGCGTAGCACTACATTGCATACACTTAGCTCAAAAAGAAAATATATCTGAGGACATTTATTTTTGCGTCTATTTGCAGAGAGCTAACATTCAGAAAGATTCGTAAGGCAAATGGTCTTGTGAATTGGTTATTAGTAGACCCCATTTTGCTGTGGTTCAGATCTGTGTGTTTTCAGATTCACCTTGTACAGAATCTACTTTTAGTATAATATAATGGGTTTCCATGGCCGAGCAGCTGCATCCAAGCCTTACATCACCAAGTGCAATGCAAAGCGTGGGATGCCGTGGTGTAAAGCGCGCCGCCACCGGACTCTAGAGAAGTGGAGACGTGTTCTCTGGAGGGACCAATCACGCTTCTCTGTCTGGCAATCCGATGGACGTGTCTGGGTTTGGCGGTTGCCAGGAGAACGGTAGGAGATTCGTTAGGGCTAATGGCCCTGTGAATTGGTTATTAGTAGATCCCATTTTGCTGTGGCTTAGATTTGTGTGTTTTCAGATTCACCTTGTAGAGAATCTAATTTTAGTATTACATATATTATTATATATATTAGATATGATATATATCCGTTCAGAATGTTATTTTTCATTACACAAACGCATACATTCCCCCTACGGTTGCCACCTTTTCTTCAAGCAAAACCCGAACACTCAAGCGATGCTCAGAAATTTGTGGGGAGAATGAGTGGGGGCGTATTTATATGTACATAGCGCCGCCCATTCATATGTAAATATCACAGTTGATACTATTTTTAGTGGGGGTCGGTAGCCCCTATCTTAATTGTGGTTGCCCCTCTCTGCCTGACATCTGCCTGAAACAGCATTCAAAACCTGAACTGTCCGGGTGAATCCTGGACAGGTGGCAACCCCAATTCCCCCATAATATGCCAACATATCAAACTTACCTTCCATAGATCAACTCCCATAGCAAATAATACAAGAAATGTTTTCCAAGAATGTCATCAATTGAATCCCCTTCAAAGTTTAAAGAAACAAACAAAATGTTTGAGTAATCTTTTAAATGCAGTTCCGTGATTGGCTTTGTATGTGTTACATAGCTTTGCCTGTGCTCTGGCCTAATGATAAGCTACGCTGTGATTTAACTGTCTATATAAACCCTTGGTTATAAAACAAACACGGGGTCTAATACTAGTTATAAATCTCTGAGGAATGATTAATCCGTGTTGCCATCTGAGCTTCTTGTTACAGTTCTGTTGTTGTTGTTGTTGTTGTTGTGCTTATAATTAATTGAATCCAAAATAACTCTCCCATACCTTCTGCCCTGTGGGGAATAATCAAAGGATTTAATGGTTAATTGGTTAAGTTAACTAGTCATAGACATTAAAGTGACATTAAACCCTCAGATTTCTTAACATAAACCAATACTGTAATGTGTGCCTTACTGTAATCCATGTGTCAGAAAGCCAGAGCCAGGGTTCGAGTGTCGCCGTCTGCGCATGCGCAGGCGCCTGTTGTGGACCATAGAGCCATAATAGAAGCAGCGTCTTTGCAAGGACGTGCGCACGTACGTGCGCGTCACGCTCACGTTCGTGCACGCCATGCGCGTGTTTGTGCACACGTGCGCACGGGCTGACGTGTCATTTGAACAATTGACGCCAACTGGGCTATAAAGGCTGTGTTCAGCTATCCTCCTATGCTGTCAGATCGTCAGCTTCCTGTGTTCTGTGTTCCTGTGTTTTCTGTATCCTGATTACCCGTTACTGACCCGGCTTGGACTACTCTCTGTTGTCGCTTGCTCCCTGAAGACCCCGGCTTGTTTTTGACCTTGATTCTGCCTCACCCCTTGTACTGCGTTGCTTGCTCGTTGATGACCTTGGCCTGCTCGACGATCTTTCTGCCTTGTGTGTTCTGCTTCCAGCTTCCTCAGCTCATCGGATCTAAAAGCCTTCTGGATCCTCTGCGGTGCATCCGCATCCTGCTTCCTGCCCGGATCTATGCACTTTCATCTCATCTCGCAGACGCAACAGGCTAACCAGCCTCTGGCACCCTTGCCCCTCTGTGCCCCGACGCCCCTGTAACCAATCCAGGTGCTCCGGGACCGGAGCTGTGAGAGAGGTCGCCCTCGTCAACTCAGACTCCCCTAAGGTACGTGACACCATGGTAGTTTCCCTTCTCTTTGCTGCTCTTCCATTTAAATCATCATGTCTTCTCATGCTTGGGGAGAACTTCCCTTTTCAGCTCAGGGCTTCTTCCTATAGTGCTGGCTCAGGTTACAAGCCTATAGAAACCTATACACAGACCGTGTATCCATTCCTGCGACAAGGCAGTCTGCAGCAAAACAGAAGTTCTGCCCAGCATGAGAAGAGATACAGATTTAAAAGGAAGAGCAGCAAAGAGAAGGGAAACTACCATGGATTACAGTAAGACGCACATTACAGTATTGTTTTATGTTAAAAAATCTGAGGGTTTAATGTCACTTTAAGTGAAAAATAAGAAAATGTATTTATTTTTTGTTTATATTTTTATTTAAATTTGTATGTAGTATACTGTATGTTAATATATACAGTTATATTGTTTCACAAAATTGCTTTCTTAAAGGATGTATTCATAGATGATCATCATTTCATCATATTTTCTTAATATAACTTATTATTATATTTATT